>NC_079913.1:14814679-14832265 GCF_024868665.1 Triplophysa rosa
TAGAGGAGCAACTGTGTCTAGCGGTACCGAGAAGGTGGAATTAAAATTTTCAGTGGTAATGTCAAGATCTTCAACGTTATTTCTCATGCTAGCGATTGAGACAATTCGGGCAGATTATCGAGAAACGCATCTTTGGTAGTTGAAGTTATTGTTCTACCATATTTGTAACAATGAGTTTTATTTGCAGCCGTAGGCCAGTGAAGCAAACATAATACCAGATAATGATCCGAAATGTCTTCACTCTGCTGAAGGATTTTAACGTCGTCCACATTTATACCGTAAGACAGTATTAAATCTAAAGTATGATTACGAAGGTGAGTGGGTCCTGACACATGTTGACTAATGCCCATGGAGTTAAGAGTGTCTTTGAAAGCCATTCCTAAGGCATCTGTAACGTTATCTACATGGATGTTAAAGTCACCAATGACAAGGACTCTATCTGCGGCCAGTACTAGTTCTGATAAGAACCCACCAAATTCTTTAATAAAATCTGTGTGGTGCCCTGGAGGCCTACATACAATAGCTAAAATAATTTTTAAAAATGTTTTATCTTTAGATTAGGTGTTGAAACATGAAGAACCATGACTTCAAAAGAATTATATTTAGAGTTCGACTTCTGGGAAATGCTAAGAGAGTTATTGTAAAGTGCTGCGACACCTCCCCCTCTGCCTTTTAGACGAGGCTCGTGTTTATAATAATAATCTTGGGGGACAGATTCATTTAAAGCAATATAATCATCTGGTTTTAGCCATGTTTCTGTCAAACAGAGCATGTCTATTTTATGATCTGTTATCATATCGTTAACAAAAAGTGCTTTATTAGAGAGAGATCTAATATTTAGCAATCCGAGTCGTAACAGTTGATTATCTGTATTTTGTTCATGTTTAGTTTGTTTAACGTTTATTAAATTACTTTCAAGAGGTTTACGCATTATTTTATGTTTGCTAATCCGGGGGACAGACACAGTCTCTATTTTGTGATGTTTGGGAGAACGGATTACTACATGTTGTACATTTGTGTATTCTGCGACGTTGATCAAGCAGACAGTTGGTTAAGCCATACTGTCTGCTCCCTGACCTGGGCCCCAGCGAGTCAAGTTTTAGCATTAGCATTAAGACTTTTTGCCATATTTCTAGACAGGATGGAAGTCCCAGCCCAGGAGGGATGGAGACCATCTCGTTTCAACAGGTCAGGTCTGCCCTCAAAACTCTTCCAGTTATTTATAAAAACTATATCATTCTGCAGGCACCACTCAGAAACCAGCCATTTAGTGATGATAATCTGCTATAAATCTCATCACCACGATAACAGTGAGGGGGCCAGAGAATATTACAGTGAATTATCTGAATCATGCTTGCAGAGCTCACACACCTCTTTAATGTTATCTTTTGTGATCTCCGATTGACGGAGTGAACATCATTTGTGCCGACGTGAATAACAATCTTACTGAATTTACGATTAGCCTTAGCCAGCACATTTAAATTTGATTGATGTCAGGCGCTCTGGCTCCCGGTAAACATTTGACTATGGTGGCTGGTGCCTCTATGTTAACGTTCCGAACAATAGAATCACCGATAACTAGGGACTTTCAGCAGATTTCTCAGTCGGTGCGTCACTGAGCGGGGCAAACCTGTTCGAGACTGTAATCGGAACGGTCGAGTGATGTTTTGTCCTGCGACTACGCCGTCTCACAGTCACGAAGTTTCCCAGCTGCGGGGGATTTTCAACCGGAACCGAGCTGTGTGCGCTAATGTTGCTCGCATCCAAAGTGTTTTCTATCGTCGTTAAACTCTTACTATCCTCAGATAAAGATTGGATGCGAGACTCTAATTCTAAGATCTTCTCTGTCAGCCTAACTATTTCCCTGCATTTATCGCATATAAACCCTCGCAGCTGACAGAGAAGGCTAAGCTAAACATATGACATGAGGTGCAAGTAACAATAATAGGAATAGAAGCCATAACTCACCGGATTTGAAGTGCAATTCCAACTTACCAAGGTTGCTCGATGGATCGTAGTATACTCGCTTAAAAAGAGAAACAGTTAGCACACAAGACAAACCAGAGGCAAGATGATATTCACAGTGTGAACAGAAAGCAAGCTAACACGCTATTGCTATGCTAACGGTGTTAAGTTAACTATCACTTTTGGTTTAGAATCTTCAAGTAAATAACAAGAACAGGGTTATTGAGATATCAGGATAAGTTAGCAACGACAATAATAATTAACGATAATAAAATACACTAATATTAGAGCGAAGTGGTAAGCGCACTGATACAAACAAGCCGCCGGCAGCGATGCAGGAAACAGGAAGTTTAAACAGTGGAGTAGATGAATATGAAGAAAATATTTATGGAGAGCACTGTACTGTAAATGAACATCTCATAAGAAATCACACCCATTTATGAATCCAACCATGTTTTGGCCAGAGTTGAGTTTCTCAACGTTTTACTATATCTTCAACAGAACATCAGAATAAGGAGATATGTTGCTTTTCTAATTTAGTTCCCTTTGGGACTTCTGCATAAATATTAAATTAATATGGGCAAATTAAATATTTGTAATATTAAATATCTCATGTGTCAGCATACAAGAACTGTACATGCTCATAAAATCTGAGGGATCCATTACATTTCTGGAATCCATTACACTACTGATAGGAGGGTTAAGGTCATTTTAATATTCAAGCATTTTTTCTCTCCAAAACTCATCTCTTAAAGCTTGAAAGCTAGAGGTGATAAAACAAAATGTACCAGCTAATGTGATTATTGATGGTGTCTTCCTAAGACAGTGACACATATTACCGTTCTGAAAACGAAAAGGTGGATAACAAATTAGAGACATCTGAGAAAGATTCATCCACCTTACAATTTACATTTTAATTCATCTTTTTTTCAGTTCACAAATGTATTTGAAAAAAAGGATGTCTTACTCTCATGTTGTTACAAACCTTTATGAGTTTTCTTTAATGTAACACTTAGCTGTTTTATACAACAGCTTTTAATGACAGTGGCTGTTAAGATGTATGAAAGATGTTTGCTTACAAAAGGTATCTTATGTTGGGGGATTAGTAGTGATTAAATAAGCATTAAGTATGAACTAATTTAAATGCATTTTCTAACTGATGTCAATTAATGTAGAACAACAGTAAAGGTATTTTTTGCTACGCAGTTTATTTTTGATTCTATTTCATGTGTACTTACCATTTGAACGGGATCCCCTGCAGATGTAAACCTGAGTTTTCAATCAAATTTATAAATTCTAAAATAATTCTCAATGTCATGACAGTTTTTTTCTAAACCAGAAATTGTGCCCTTCATAAAACATATAATGTGATTTTTCCTGCTAATGCACTGCTTAATATTGTAATTTTTTATTTAACTCAAGGGTTTTGTAAAGGTTTGTGAAAAGGAGCTGAAAGCCAAGGTGTGACCAAGCTGACATCAAATAGGAGAGCAGATTGCCTTTTATGAGATCATCACTAACAATTAGATTTGAAAATGCAGCGCTTAAAGGCGCAGTTCTTGAAAATCAGCTGCCACTAGCTTTGTATTATAGTTTTGCAACGAATCTCACGAGTCATTTGCCCACCCCTCCCTTTCGAATTACGACGGTGGCCGCAACAGTAAAAAAAGATGTCGTCTACTGAGACAGCGGATAGAAGTGATACAAGCAGGTAAGGCAATATATTAACATAATTAATCATTTAACATGTATTCTATTGTGAAAGTTACTGTTACAATTCTATAATTAGATATATTTCTTGCGTGCTATCTAGTAAACGCTGAGAGTAGTGAAGTAACTAAAGTTAGCTAATCATAAATAGCAACGCTGTTCAAAGCGTTTGATCTGACAGCGACATAGGCAGTTAGGTGTAAGTTAGTAGACGTTTGTCTCCCCCTTTGTAAAGTCAGGAACAACCAGAGTACTTACCGCAGGGACGGAAAAACATCATTCGGAGGTTATATGGCCATTGGTATAAAATGCTAACGTTACCGTTTCAACAAAACAGTTGTTTGGTAAACATTGAAAAAGTGGAAACATTGAAAATGTTGAATTATCTTGCCAGTCTAGCAGAAAACGGGCAACTTCGGCGTCGCCTTGAAAACATTTGTCTTTCAACAGTGCCTTCCATCTGGTAATAGATACACCGATGTGTATCCTGGATTTCTGCCGCCGTTTGTCTCTAATTCGTCTGGCAGCATCACGTTTGCGCTTCTTTGACGACGGAGATTCACGCTCTATCGGCGCTTGTGCACAATACGCATGGTCCTCCATTTTATCAAAACTTCTAAGACAGAACAATCAATTGCTTCAGCTAGACGACGACTACTCCTCCTCCTCTCCGTACTACGACTTACTACTTTGTGCGTCTTCAACTCAGTGATGACGCAAGCTGCGTCTAAAAACACAGACGAAGACCAACATATACGAAACGCGCTCTGTAGAGCTGTTTGTCCGTTAGAGCTTACTGTACAAAACATGGCTGCGCAACATAACAAATTCTATGTAGATAGGCCCGCTCCCTATGTAGATACAACTGGTTTATTCTAAGGTAATAAAAACATAACTTTTCATTACGTAACGTTTTTATACACATCTAAAGACACAGTTTTGTATGTTATATTGCATTTCTGTTAATATATCATACAAAACATCCCGCACTGTACCTTTAACTGTGTAACTCAATGGCAGATTTTCAAACTCTCGCATAAAATGGAATAGGGGACTAAAGAATGTCTGTGAATCTTCACTGCAGTTGAAGACAATTGCACTGTAAAGACAATTACAGCCATTTGTTGTTTGAAAGCAGTGTGGATTCACTTTGTGTTTGATTCTGCCCTTCCATCATGCAAAGATCAACAGCATCTGATATCGATTTCTAATGGTCATTGCTGTAGAGGTGGATCAAATACATACTGTATACCTTCTGAAGGTTGTTTTCACAGAAATGATTGAGCAGGACAGACTCCCAGAGACAAATGCTGACATTCCAACTCCAAATCAATTTCAACAGGCTGTGCTCTCCTGTCCTTGGGCAACGTGTCCTCTATCAGCACTGGTCATATATCTGTTACTCAGCAGACTGCAGCGAAATCAACTGCTGAGTGCAGACATGCTCTGTGATTGAGACACAGGTCACAAAGGCGACTTATGTGAGAATGCAATTACCTTTTTATAAGAGCACCATTACAGTCTGAAACATACAGTACCTGTTACGAGCTGTGTTTGTGCGATCTACATTATTTGCATTATTTAAACTTTTAAATGTAACAAACACAGAACACCCTTGAAACCACTTTACCATCCAGTAAACATCCAGGACCCTTTACAACTGCGAAGTCAAGCCACGAAGAACACTTTCAGCAGTGTCCAGGACCTTTTACAACTGCGTAGTCTAGCCATGAAGAACACTTTCAGCAGTGTCCTATTAATAACAAAAAAATACCCTAACAACCACCCAGAACACTATTACAGTTGCATTAACACCTTTGAATCACCAACAACATCCTAACATTTACTACATTTACCAACAACTATTTTGGCCGAAATGTGTAATGAAAATTGTAACGAAATGTCGTGCCTCACAGGACCACAGTGCTACATAAATACAGACATATAACGATATACATATCACTTCACTGTTGTATGTACTGTATGTTGTATGTTCATATATCATATGAACATACTCATGCATTATTTAACAGAATCTTTTTTTTTTAGAATGGGGCAATCTGGTTGAAAAATAAATTTAATTTAGGTATATTATTATTTTAAATATTGTTATCGGACTGGGAACCTAAAATTACAATATACCAGAACAATTTGCAATAATACCAAAATGTGCAGAAACAAAATAATTGTTAAAGTATGTTAACGCACTGTATGTTGTTAAACGCAAGTCATTTATGGATTAAACAAAATCATCAGTCTCACAGTGAGTAAGCCAGTGGCAACGCTGGCAAGGAACCAAAACTCCACTATAGAAACGTATGTATATGTGTATAAGTATACTGTATGTATATGTATCTATAAGTGGAGAAAAAAAAAAACGGGAGAGGCCATACTCAGCCGGGAGAGCCAGTTCTCATCTGGCAAATTAAAATAGCACTGCTGCAACTACAGAGAAAATAATTACTATGAACTGTAAGATTCGACAGGAATATTTAGCCGGGCTGGAAAGTGAAAAGAAGAAAGAACTAGTGTGGATAGAAAAAGATATTCAGGTGTGTCCAATATTATTCTGGATCTGGATGACTGTAGGTTGTGGCTGTAGTTGTCATCAGGTGGATTTCCCATCATCATGAGCTTTTAGCCGAACTGGAAGAGCGTCAGACCAGAACCGGAGCATGAATTGACAACCTCTGGTGCCCTCGGGATCCTGGTTGTGGCTGTAGTTGTCATTAGGTGGATTAGCCCATCATCACGAGCGTCTGGCTGGACTGGGAAGAGCATCGGGCCAGAACCCAAAGACGGGACATGATAACAAAACAAACTGACATTAATGCTCATAGAAAGTGTAAGAAAGTTACACATTGTAATGGGTGTGTGTTCGGTTCCATCAGGCGAACTATATTGCGCAATAGACCGCTTACAGTGAGTTAATAGTGTTATCGGTGAGTTAGGTGAAAGCTATATTAAAGAGATGAGTCTTTAGTCTAGTTTTAAACAGACTGAGTGTCTGAATCCCGAACATTGCTGAGGAGGCTATTCCAGAGTCAAGTACGAAAAAGATTGACCACCTTTAGAAGATTCTGATATTCTCAGAACTATTAACAGACCAGAGTTTCGCAACTGCAGCGGAAGCGATGGATTGTAAACTGACAATAGTTCAGAAAGATACTGAGGCGCTATACCTTTCAATGCTTTATAAGTTGTTAGCAGGATTTTGAAGTCTACTCAGAACTTAAGGCAGCATTTTAAACCAGTTTAAAGTTTATTTAGAAGCGTTACAGGTGATCCTCCCAACTAAAAGTCACAATAATCTATTTGTGAAGTCATAAATGCATAAATAAATGAATAAGTTTCTCCGCATCTAAAGCATAAAGCATTGGCCACAGTTTAGATATGTTTCTAAGATGGAAGAATACTGTACGACACACATTTAAGATGTGACTATCATACGACAGATTGCTATCTAGCAAAGCACCTAGGTTCTTACCTGTGGAGAACAACACAACCGAACAACCATCAAAGGAAATGTGGCAGTCTACTCTTTTATATTTGCCGCCATTTGGTGTAATAATTAATACCTCTGTCTTAGAATTTAGCATAATAAAGTTGTTTGCCATCCAGTTTTTGATGTCATTAACGTAGTCTGTTAGCTTTGAAAACGTCTTGGTTACGGATGTAACCTCAGTTCCCTGATGGAGGGAACGAGACGTTGTGTCGAGCCGACAGATGGGGTTCGCCCTTGAGAACCTAACAACTTCTGACTAGTTTAGAAAAGGCCAATGAAATTGGCGAATGAAATTTGCATGCCGGACTCCGCCCCCGGATATCCGGGTATAAAAGGGAGACTGCGTGCTGCATTCATTCACCTTTGGTCTGAGGAGCCTGAGCATCCCTCGACCGCTGCGGCGGGCGGTCAGCGTTGTGGCAGGAAGGACACAACATCTCGTTCCCTCCATCAGGGAACTGAGGTTACATCCGTAACCAAGACGTTCCCTTTCTGTCGGTCTCTCGACGTTGTGTCGAGCCGACAGATGGGGTTCCTATGGAAAATGCCACAGCGCTGTGCCGCGTCACAATCTCCAGCGGAGCGACGTTGACTGGCCTGGGCGAGTCAGACGAGCGCTAGCGCGAAATTGTAACTGTCCAGTAGAGAGGTAGGGGGTCCCAGAGCTTTTGGGTGGGAAGCCCCTGCCACCGGCCGTTACGGGCAGAGGCCTTGATTCTCTAACAGCGAGAAGCCGCCCGGCACCGTAAGGGCCACTGGGTAAGCATTATTCCCCCCTGAGGGAAAATCGCTACAGAGACCACTACCTACCGTGGGGAGGAAGTAGTGGAGACACCAACATGGTCTCACCATCAGGGGAGAACTCATGGGAAATTGTGCGGACTGAAGGAGTTAACCGCAAGGTGGGAGTCCACCTAGGGAGGTCATGGGTTACCGAGGTGGGAACCAATCATGAGCAGAGGTGGGTAGAGTAGCCAAAATCTTTACTCAAGTAAAAGTACAAGTAACTAGAGAAATTATTACTCAAGTAAAAGTCACTAGTTTAAAAATTACTTGAGTAAAAGTAAAAAAGTATGAAATGAAAAAACTACTCAAGTAGCTAGTTACTTAGTTACTTTGTATCTGATTATATAGGCCTACATTAAATTAATATTAACGCCAATATTTTAATATTACATTTTAATCAATATTTTTAATTATCATAAGCAGATATCTTTGCAATATACTAGAGAGACTAAAGAATAGACAAACACAGAAGAGACAAGCATTTCTGTAAATTTCATCTAGTCCTGATGTAAATGTAGTTTATACAACTTATTTAGAATAATAGACCATGTCAAACTAAAGCATTAACTAAACTCAGAGCATTTCCTAAGATGATCTAGAACATCTGCAGTGCTCTCTTAAATGAAATACACATTTTTGAACAAAGCTCATGTTTTCTCGTGTTGTGTCACGTGTGTGTTGTGAAACGCTCTTACTTGTAAACAAACAGTAAACAGTGAACCACATGCCCATCAACACGTTTTCTTCCTTCTGTTCTTCAAATGTATATTTCTGCAAGCCCACGTCTCTGTGTCTGACAGGTAACGCGCATGTTGTGTCTGACGAACAGGTCGCGCGGGTGCGCGCATATGACGGGAATTAATTATTGCTGGCAAACAATATGACATTTTTGCAGTTTTGATTGTATAGATATAGATTAATATCCACGTCATCCAACGCTCTTTGTGTTCTGCGTGTTCTTAAGTTTCGCGCTACGAGGAGTGAGTAATCCTGCTTCAGATGATTCAGATCGTGCTGCGAACTGAACAAATCATTTGAACTGATTCATTAGCCTATTCAAATGGTTTTGCTCATTGTTCAATTAATGCTTTCAAAAGAATTGACTCAAAAGAATCAATCACTCGGGAATGCCCGTAAAAAGAGACGACGACCTTGAAATAAACAACGCGTTTTAAAAAGCTTATTTTAAAATGATGGAACGAAGGAACGTCACGCAATGTAAGTTATGTAACGAAGTAAAAGTACAGATTTTCTATTAGAAATTTACTCAAGTAAGAGTAAAAGTACACACTTTTAATTTTACTTAAAAAGTACATATTTTCCAAAATGTTACTCAAGTAAATGTAACTAAGTAAATGTAGCGCGTTACTACCCACCTCTGATCATGAGGATACATCAGACGGAACCGCCCACTGGGGGGGTTACCACGTCTGGAGCACTAGGTCCGGTTAGAGCTAAGTAGATGGCTCAACTGTTCCCCGGCCTAAGGGGGCAGGGCTGCTCTGCCCAGCCTGTCCTCAGGAAGGTGCTTAGTGATGGATGGAATGCCTGTTCTTTACCCAGTGGGGAAAGAAGGGAGGCGGAAATAGCCACTGACCCACCTAGGGAAGGGGGGAAGGGCTTTCGCAGGCGTACGCCCTACCGGCTGCCGGTCCTACATATGTTGCCTTGCAGGATGCGCGGTTCCACGCGTATGTTGTAGAACCTCGCGAAGGAGATGGGCATAGCCCAACCCCGCAGCTCTGCAGATGTCTGCCAGAGAGGTGCCATGAGCCAGTGACCATGAGGAGTGTGCCTCACTCCTAATGGGCAGGGGCGATCTTGAGATCAGTCTGCCGTAGCGACGGCATCCACGATCCAGTGCGCCAGCCTCTGTTTGGAGACAGCCCTCCCCTTCTGCTGACCTCCAAAACAGATAATGAGCTGCTCAGTGCTTCTGAAGCTCTGCGTGCGGTCCAAGCAGAGGCGCAGAGCGCGTACTGGACAACACGGATGGGGTTGGGTCTTCCTCCCCAGTGGGGAGCGCCTGCAGGTTCACCACCTGGTCTCTAGGGGGAGTGGTGGGAACTTTGGGCACGTAGCCGGGCCGGGGTCTCGGGAACATGTGAGATGCACCGGGTCTGAGTTCTAGGCAATCTGTGGACACGGAGGGTGCTTCTAGGTCCCCTACCCTCTTGGAGGTGAGTGCCATCAGGAGAGCCGTCTTTATCGTGAGGTGAGAAAGAGCGGCAGTTCTGAGGGGCTCGAAGGGGGGGGGGCTCTTGAGGCCTGGCACCTAGATCACAAGAGGGTATGGGGCACGGATGAGGCGGTCGCCTTCTCGCGCCCCTTAGGAACCAAATGACCAGGTTGTGCTGTCCCAGAGACTTCCCAGCAACTGGGTCGTGATGAGCGGCCGTAGCGGCTACATACACTCTCAGTGAGAAGGGGGGAGAGGTTACTCTCCAGTCTCTCTTGAGGAAGGGACAAGCACGTTCCTGATCGAGCAACTCCGCAGGTCTTCTCTCGAGAAGAGCACCAGGACGAGAAGAGGCGTCACTTATGGGCGTATAGCCGCCTAGTGGCCGAGGCCCTAGCCTGAGAGATGTCCCAACCATTGCAGGGGGTGGGCCAATCAGGATCTTCTCGTCCCGTCCAGACATGGAAGTTCCAGGGGTCTGCCTGGGATGCCATACGTGCCCTTCCCCTGTGACAGAAGGTCCTCTGTCGGGAATCGGCCAGGGGGGAGTTGTTATCAGAAGCACCAGCTCTGAGAACCAAGTCCGGTTGGGCCGGTAGGGCGCAACTAGTACCACTTGATGCTCCTCTTCCCTGACCTTGCATAGGGTCTGTGCAGTGCGGCTCACTGGGGGGGAAGGCATACTTCCGCATGTCTCGCGGCCAGCTGTGCGCAAGGGCATCCGTGCCGAGGGGTGCCTCGGTCAGGGAGTACCAAAGCGGACAATGGGTGGAGTTCGGGGAGGCAACAGGTCCACCTGTGCCTGGCCGAACTGCTTCCAATAAGCTGGCGCGGGGATGGAGTCGCCACTCTCCACGAGGCGTCGACTGACGAGAGAGCGTGTCGGCTGTCTGGTTCAGGACGCATGGGATATGTGTTGCTCGCAGGGAGCTGATCACCTGCTGACTCCAAAGAAGACGGCGTCGGGCGAGTCGTGTTAGCTGCCGTGAGCGAACGCCACCCTGACGATTGATATACGCCACGGCAGCTATGCAGTCCGTCCGGACCAGCACGTACTTGCCCCGCACGAGAGGTTGTAACCTCCTCAGTGCAAGTAGCACAGCCCACAACTCTAGGCAGTTGATATGCCAACACAGGCGGGGGCCCATCCACCGCCCCGACACTGCGTGCCCGTTGCACATGGCAACTCAACCCTGCAGGGAGGCATCTGTCGCCACAACGTGTCTTGACACCTGCCCTAGGGGGACTCCTGTCCGCAAAAAGTTCATAGAAGACCAGGGGGTTAGGGTGCATCGGCAGACAGGCGTGATGACCATACGCCTGCTGCCGGTGTGCCACGCTCTCCAAGGAACCCGACTCTGTAGCCAGTATTGGCGCGGTCGCATGTGCATCAACCCGAGGGGGCCACCCCCGCCGAGGATGCCATGTATCCCATGAGCCTCTGAAATTGTTTCAGGAGGTCCGCTGACTGCCTGAAACCTTCAGGCAGTTCACACTGACTGGGCGCGCTCTGTAGTCAGTCGCGCTGTCATGGAGACCGAGTCTAGTTCCATACCGAGAAAGAGGATGCTCTGCACGGGGGAGAGCTTGCTTTCTTCCCAGTTGACCTGTAGCCCCAACCGATCTAGGTGCCGGAGCACCAGGTCCCTGTGTGTACACAACAGATCTCGCGAGTGTGCCAAAATGAGCCAGTTGTCGAGATAGTTCAGTACCCGCACACCTCTTTCCCCGAGGGGAAGGAGGGCGTCTTCCACAATCTTCGTGAAGACACGTGGAGACAGGGACAGACCAAAGGGGAGGACCCTGTACTGATATGCCCGCCCCTCGAAAGCGAACCGTAGGAACGGCCTATGTCGAGGGAGGAAAGAGACATGTAAGTATGCGACCTTCAGGTCGATTGCCATGAACCAGTCCTGACAGACGTAAGGATGCACTTCTGCGTGATCCTCCTGAACGGCAGCTTGTGTAGGTGCTTGTTCAGGGCACGCAGATCTCGGATGGGGCGCAGCCCCCCGCCTTTCTTGGGACAATGAAGTACGGGCTGTAAAACCTGTTGAACATCTTGGCTGGTAGTACGGGCTCGATCGCTCCCTTCGCCAGAAGGGTGGCAACCTCGCCCAAAGCACGGGCACATCTCCACCTCTGACTGTGGTAGAGAGGATGCCCCAAAACTTGGGAGGGCGTCTGGCGAACAGGATCGCATAGCCGAGACGGATCGTCCTCCCTAGCCAGCCTGACGGCCTGGGAAGCTGCCAAGCTCTCAGGAATCGAGACAGGGGGACTTGGGGTTTGATCTGCTTCATAGCCCCCGCGGGGGGTGGTTCGATGGCCAGCAATATGGATCCCTTGCCGGGGGAGGGCCCCCGGGGAGGAGATTGGCTCTGCTGTTTTTCCTGCCTGGCGATTGCGTAGCTCAACTGAGTGCTGAGGGCTGGTGTTTATACTCAACGTTGTACTTCCCCATGGCGCAACGCCGAGTTGCCGTCCACCGTCGTGCCGAGGGTGGGAGCGGCTGTAATGACCCAGAGAGAGAGGAAACTCTTTTTGAGTAAGTGGGCGCTAGCCCCGGAGGGGGCCAGAGGTGGTGAGACGGGGCAGGAATCTCCCTGGGGTCTTCCCATGAGGGCCGCTTTCGCCGCCGTGGCTGCTGATGGGGTGATGGTCTCCTCTTCGATGTCTCTTCCTGGGGGGCCGCCTGAGTGGGGGGCGCCAGAGCCGGAGGGTGTCGAAGAGGACCAGGGCTACTGGGAAGCAGACGTTGCACGGGATTCGACGGCCGAGTCTCGGTGGGGGAGGATATGCTTGATATCCTCTGTCTGCTTCTTTACTGTCGAGAACTGCGGCTCGACAGTATCACCAAACAGCCCCCCCCTTGCGAGATGGGTGTGTCGAGAAAGCGGACCTTCTCGGCGTTACTCATCTGTGCAAGGTTCGGCCAGAGGTGTCTCTCATGGACCACAGGTGTGGACATCGCCCGACCCAGGGCCCGCGCGGTCACCTTTGTCGCCCGTAGAGCGAGGTCGGTGGCGGCACGGAGTTCCTGCATAAGCGCTGGGTCGGTCTTTACCCTCGTGGAGCTCTCTCAACGCCTTGGGCTGGCAGGAGCCATAGCGTGGAGAGAGGAGGCAGCTTGGTCCGCCACAATGTGAGCTCTCGACACCAGGGATGCCGAGACCCACATGCTTTGGACGGGAGTCTAGGTCGAGCCCCCCAGATGGCCGCCGCCTGCGGGCATGATTGCACCGCGGCGGCACACTCCACCTGGGGGACATCGACGTATCCTCTAGCTGCCTCACCCTCGAGGGAAGAGAGAGAGAGCAACCCGATGTTCATGGCGGCCTGGGAAAGCATGGCTGACATTTTGACTTCCGCTTCTTCCTGGGCTCTACTCCCCGAGGGAGGGAGCCCGAGGAATCGTCAGAGTCGGATGGCAGTACGTCACCCCCCGATGCTGCAACATCTCATCATCACGCATCGTGTCCGAATACGTGGTTGAGGAACAAGACGGTGGGACCATCTCCTGGGGAACGGACAGACGAGCGAGACAAGGTGTGAACGGTCCGTGAGCCAATGGCTGCCAGATAAGCGCTCACTGTGATCCTCATTTCACCCTCGCTGCATGCCTTAGCTGGCGGCAGGGCTGTCGTCCTGCCGTCACGGAACGGGGAGCTGACGAGGTGGTGGCTGAATCCCGTGGGAACACAGCCGCCTGTGACGCAACTTCTGAATCGTCAACCGCCTGCAGTGCAAGCAGGACGTATCCACGACGTCTGCCCCAGCGTACTGGAAGCATTCATCGTGTCCGTCCCCCTCCTCGATGAGTGTGTTGCACTGATGAGAACAGCGGGACATCCCATGCTGGAGAAATTTGCTCTTTTAGAAAAAAACTCAAACACTTCTGGAACTGCCGAGACGCCCAGGGGAAAGTTGTTGCAGTAAGGGACCGTCCGCTGCACCACGTCATAAGATTCCAGAAGTAAATCGGCGTAGAGATTGAAGTCTCGAAGTCGTTCAGTATGAAGGCTCCGAAGAACAAAAGGTGAATGAATGCAGCACGCCGTCTCCCTTTTATACCCGGATATCCGGGGCGGAGTCCGGCATGCAAATTTCATTCGCCAATTTCATTGGCCTTTTCTAAACTATTCAGAAGTTGATAGGTTCTCAAGAGCGAACCCCATCTGTCGACTCGACACAACGTCGAGAGACCGACAGAAAGGGAACTGATCGGTATCACCCGGTTCTGAGGAAATGTAAAGCTGGGTGTCATCAGCACAACAATGCAAATTTCCTCATGTTTCCTGATAATGTCTTCTAAGGGAATCATGTAAAGGGAAAAAAGGATGGGCCCTAAAACTGATCCCTGTGGCACTCAGAATTTAACCTGAGATTCATATGACATTTCATCATTTACATATTACGATAGTGATTGGACAAAAATTACTAATGCCTGACCACCAATGCCAACATCTAGTCTATCTATTAGAATTTTTTTTTCCAAGATGGCGCTGCAGATGGCTGCCTCGGTGTGGAGCTCTTCACAGTGTTTTTGTTAGTTTGTCCTGTTTTATGTTTTTCCCATACAATCAGTTTCACAAGAGATGAACTGCTGAACATTCGGCAGTGCACACCATCTGATCTTTTACCAGTTTTTGATTATTCGGACGTTTTAATTAACATCGTAGTCGGAGGCACAGCGGCGCTAACAAAGCGCTCCATGATGCGCAAGCGTGGGAAGTGAGCCGGCGCGCTAATCAGGTTTAGAAAGCGCGGCTTTAAAACTGCGCTGCCTAGCATACATCTGCCGAATATGCGCTCTCTGCCAAACAAAACGGACGAACTTCTTCTACTCTACCGGACAAATAAGGGTTTTCAAACTCTGCTGTTTTGTGGAAACGTGGCTAAATGACTTCATCCCGGACAGCACGCTACATCTGCCCGGCTACCAGCTGTTCAGAGCGGACCGCGACACAGAATCAACGGGGAAATCGCGCGGTGCTTGGGTATGTTTCTACATCAATGAAAAGTGGTGTACAGATACATCAGTGAAGAAGAAGATGTGCTGTCTCGACCTAGAAGCGCTCTTCATTAACTGTAAGCCCTTTTACTTGCCGCGAGAGTTTTCCTCGTTCATTCTCGTGTGTGTTTACATTCCACCGCAAGCGCACTAAATCCTTCCAGACGTAGTTGTAAAACAACGTCCAGTCCTTGTCAGGGAACGCCACGCAGGGGTCTTGTCCGGGTACGTATTCGCCTTTTTTGTCAGCGCTGTAGAGGGTTACAACTCGAGACTCTTTGTTAAACGCATAGCCTATTACGCGGTTACTCTCCATCAAAATTTCGTCCGTCACGTTGTTCTTATTTTCGTGAAGAAACTTTGTCAGACCGATATACCCTCGTGGTTTTTTCGGTGCCAGAGCCAGATTCTCTTCGAATAGATCGTCGTCCCATTCTCTTGGCGGGGTTTGAGGAGAGCTGCTCGGGCATGCCATGTTGATGTCCCGCTTTTATTTAACAATAGATGCTTTATTTATTTATTTAATCACACGATTATTCATTTAAACCTGTTTGTTTATTCAAACAGTGTTTGTGTAGTTGTTGTCTTATTCATTATTATTTTTAAACGCTGTTTAAATAACCAATGATTGCGTATTAATAATGATCTCATCATCTCCTTTAAATTACATATTTTCATTCATGCTAAAGATATGTAGCAATACATCCTAAAACATGCCCAAAACATGCCCCGGAAAAATGGGATGTGAGGGCACGGTCAAAAGTTCAACGCGACGTGGGCGGTACCACACTAAGGGGCGGATACGGTCAAAGGTCAACGCAAAGTGGGCAGTCCCTCGCAACGTGGGTGGTCCGGAAGTAATTCAACACACCAACCCCCCTCCGCAAAGGTCAATGACCCCATCAATCATACCTGTCAATCATTTTGACACTATGACCCGCATATATTACTACTCACGCAGACTCATCACCATCCTGGATGAGGCCAATGAGTGTGGTGTCGTCTGCGAACTTCAGAAGTCTGACAGAAGGGTCCTGGGCAGTGCAGTCATTTGTGTACAGGGAGAAGAGCAGTGGGGAGAGAACGCACCCCTGGGGGGCGCCAGTGCTGATTGTGCGGGTGCTGGATGTGAGTTTCCCCATTCTCACTAACTGCTGCCTGTCTGTCAGAAAGCTGGTGATCCACTGACAGATAGAGCCAGGAACAGATAGCTGGGTTAACTTTGTCTGGAGCAGTGATGGGATGATGGTGTTGAAAGCGGAGCTGAAGTCCACAAACAGGATCCTCACATAGGTCCCTGGTCTATCCAGATGTTTCAGGACAAAATGCAGCCCCATGTTAACTGCATCCTCAACAGACCTGTTTGCTCTGTAGGCAAACTGCAGGGGGTCCAGTAAGGGTTCTGTGATGTCCTTCAGATAAGCCAGTACCAGTCTCTCGAATGACTTCATGACCACAGATGTGAGAGCGACGGGTCTGTAGTCATTCAGTCCTGTGATTTTGGGTTTCTTTGGGATGGGGATTATGGTGGAGCGCTTGAAACAGGAAGGAACTGTGCACAGCTCCAGTGATCTGTTGAAGATCTGTGAGAAGATGAAGGCCAGTTGAATAGCACAGCTTTTAAGACAGGCTGGGGAGATACCATCTGGGCCTGGTGCTTTTCTTGTCTTTTGTTTCCTAAAGACTCGGCACACATCCTCTTCACTGATCTGAAGTGCAGGAGGTGGGGTGACTGAAGGTGATAGGTGTTGTGTAGAGAGAATGTCAGAGTTGGTGTGAGGTGTAAAGTTAGCATTTTCAAATCTGCAGTAAAAGTCATTCAGATCATTGACCAGGTGTTGATTGCCTGCAAAATTGGGGATGGTGGCTTGTAGTTGGTGATGTCTTTAAGGCCTTTCCACACAGACGCAGGGTCGTTGGCTTTTTGCTGAGAACCATGGTTTATCATTGTTTATTTTAAGGAAGTCCTAGTAGGAATGCACAAATCCTCACAGAAACTGATGTATGATGTTACAGTCTCTGTAACTCGTCCAGATTGGTGGTAGAGCTTCAAAAACACTCCAATCGGTGCACTTGAAACAGGCTTGTAAGGCCCGCTCTGTTCCGTTGGTCCATCTTTTAACAGTCCTTACCATAGGTTGGCAGATTTTAGTTTCTGCCTGTAGGCTGGGATAAGGTGAACCAGGCAGTGATCAGACAGTCCTAAAGCTGCTCTAGGGATAGAGCGATATGCATTCTTTATTGTGGTGTAGCAATGGTCCAAAATATTTTTGTCTCTGGTAGGGCATGTGATGTGTTATCTGTATTTTGGCAGCTCGAGTGTAAGTTTTGCCTGATTAAAGTCGCCAAGAATAATAATAACAGAGTCCGGATGTTGTTGCTCAGTGTCCGGATGTGATCGGCGAGATGTTGTAACGCCACGCTCAC
>NC_079913.1:14834334-14889608 GCF_024868665.1 Triplophysa rosa
TCTCAATTCCACGCTATTGAAACGAGGTCTCGTAAAACACGATAACCGTTTATGGTACCGCCATCTCGTATCAAAGCATCGAGGTCGACGCTGCTAGTCCTCTGTGTATCGGAAGTCGAGGGCCGTTCGTTATCGACATTACCTCTAGGGGGAGCCGAGTCAGTAGTCGGGACGATTGTATCTGATAACCCACTGCCGCTTGTTCGGTGTTTGTGTCCCTCGTATTTAATATTTCGCATAGTCTGATGCATGGATTAAAATCTGTACTTTCACGTATCGCAGCTTCCAAATATTCCAAATTAGAAATCTGTTGGGGCGGCGCGAGTATTAAAAGTTTGCTCATGTACAGGGTGTGTATTTAACAGTAGTCGTAGTCTATCGGCGTTATGATGATGGGTCTCTGCGTGCATTCCGATCGCATCCTGTAACAGGTCTGAGAGAGTTTGATCTGGATGACAGCTATCCCCGGCCTCTGAACATTTTTCATCGGCCATCCCTCCCGTATGGTTTCGTCACTAACAAAGAGGAATTATGTCACGTTGCATAGCCAATACAAAAATAAATGGTGAATAGATATAAAATGGCAAATATAAAACAGATATAAAAATATAAAACAGATATAGATATAAATGGTAATATAAAAATATTGATTGTAAGATATAGAGATAAAATTGTAAATGTAAAATATCAATTATAAGATATAGAGATAAAATTGTAAATGTAAAAATCGATTATAAGATATAGAGATAAATGTAAAAAACTTATAGCGATCATTGGTCCATATAAAAATAGTGACTATCTAGAAAATAGTAGGCGTTTATAGCACAGAGGAGTTCAACTATTAGACGCCTTTCTCTCATCTGTTCGTTTGATGACTCGAGCAAACGGTTGAAAGAATTCTCCAGCGCTTCGTCGCGATGATTAACACCTTCGATAAAAGCATACAATCTCATAAGAATCGTATGTATCTCACCGACAGAACCCCACAGTCTGTCAATGGACTCGTGTAAAGGAATATTAGACTCCCTTAAGATAGCGTTGAGTTGATCTAGCGAGACAGTATTTTGAGCTTGAAGAGCAAACGGTGTCTGTCTACCCTTGATGATGATCGTTCGTCGGCGATGTCTTCTTGTTCGGCTAACGGTGTCTGCTGACGCCTTATCGGAGACCTCTCCTCTCGCTCGCTGGACCAAGACAAACGCTCCCAAACGTTCAGCTGTGTATCTGTCCAGTTAGACACATCGTCACCGGATCCGCAACTCCATTCTGTTAAGAGTAAACATAGCAAAAACAAAGATGAACGACACCAAACCGCAATGGCGTAACTATGTTAAATGCTAGCCATAGTTTACCGATGAATAATGACGGCTCTGGCACTACGCTGCCTGCGTCACCACCCGTGGTAAGATCACAACTCCTCTCTGTTAGAGTAAGCATAACAAAAACAAAGATGAACGACACCAAACCGCAATGGCGTAACTATGTTAAATGCTAGCCATAGTTTACCGATGAATAATGACGGCTCTGGTACTACGCTGCCTGCGTCACCACCAGCGGTAAGATCACAACTCCTTTCTGTACGAGTAAACATTGCAAAAACAAAGATGAACGACACCAAAGCACAATGGTGTAACTATATTAAATGGTAGTCATAGCTTACCGATTAATAATGAGGGGTCCGGAACTGCTCTGCTGGAGCCAACCTCCTCTTCAGACGCGGTAAGATCTATCGGCGCCTAGAGCGAGATCCTCGTCTGCTTCGCGCTCTTCCCACAGGCCGGCTAAGCAGCCCGCTGCCGCGGCTTCGGCTCCCCGAGACCCTGGGCCGGACGTCCGGCCTAAGCAGTGGTCTGCCCCAGCTAGGAAGAAGTACGGGCAGAAGAGAGGTCATCGAGGCGATAGCGGATCGTCTTCGGCTGCCAAGCCTCCTTCCTGACGGGTCTGCAGAGAGGAGGGGAGAGTTCATGAGCGGACCGGTGCTCAAGCGGCGCCGTTTCCATCTTGTTCCCCCGCTGTTGCGGGCGATTGTTGCAATGCTCAAAATGTTGTGTGTGTACATGTATTAAAAGCACTTACCTCCTCACAAAAGATGCTCTCTCCCCTTCACTCACACCACACTGTGTCCCCTGCCCTGCCACGGTGCAGCGTGAAGCCACAGTTAGAATATGTTATAACCTGCATCCCCTCGCCCACGGTAGCTCCCGTGGGCGAGCAGCGGCCGGAGCCTCACGCGCTTCACATTCCCCCGCCAGTGCAATTAGCCTCGCGAGGGCAGAGCGCGTCTCCGGAATATCAGCAAGCTGTATCGCCCGAGGTAATTCGGCCGCTATGCATGTTTTATTGAGTGCGTGGAAAGCCATTCCGGGTATCTCTCCGTGGCTGCTAAATGTGATAGAACACGGGTATTCTCTTCAGTTCAGACGCAGGTCCCCCCGCTTCAGTGGAGTTGTCCCGTCACTCACATTGCCGTGCAACGCTCCGGTGCTGAGACCGGAGATTCACAGCCTGCTCGGGAAAAGAGTGATAGAGCGGGTTCCTCCAAGCGAGGTAGAGTGCGGTTTCTACAGCCGGTATTTTGTGGTGCCCAAGAGAGATGGCGGACTCCGTCCTATTTTGGATTTGAGACCCATCAACCGAGCGCTTCACAAGAGGGCGTTCAGAATGATTACGCTAAAACAGATCCTGGCGCAAGTTCGTCCCGGGGACTGGTTTGCGTCCGTGGATCTGAAGGATGCATACTTTCATGTTCAGATAGCCCAGAGCCACCGGCGCTTCCTGCGGTTCGCGTTCGATGGAGCAGCGTACCAGTTTGCTGTGCTGCCGTTCGGACTGGCATTGGCTCCACGCACGTTCTCGAAATGCGTGGACGCAGCGCTTTCCCCTCTCAGAGCGTGTGGTATGCGCATTCTGAACTATCTGGATGACTGGCTGCTTCTAGCCCATTCACGAGATGTGCTTGTCAGTCATACGCAGACGCTGCTTCGTCACTTGTCATCCCTGGGGCTGCGGGTGAACGTGCCGAAGAGCAAGCTTCTGCCGAGTCGGTCCATAACATATCTAGGGGTATGTTTTGACTCAGTGGAGATGCGCGCCAGCCTCTCTCAGGAGCGTTTGGTCTCCTCCGCCGCACTGCGCACCTTCAGCCTGGACCGGTCCGTTCCGCTGAGGGTATTTCAGAGACTTCTGGGACTGATGGCGTCAGCATCACCAGTCTGCCACCTGGGTCTTTTGCACATGCGTCCTCTGCAGCTGTGGCTAAAGACTCAAGTTCCGCGGAGAGCATGGTCCTCGGGTCGTGCGCGCGTGAGGATAACTCACAGATGCCTCAGCGCTTTGGAACCGTGGCGCGACTGGAGCATGTTCAGCCAGGGCGTTCCCCTGGGGCTTGTGACAACGCGCACGGTGGTAACGACGGATGCGTCTTCCTCGGGCTGGGGTGCAGTGTGCGAAGGCAGGCCGGCGTCGGGTCTGTGGTCGCCGTCTCTGAGCAGTTGGCACATAAATCGGCTGGAGCTGATGGCGGTGTTCTTAGCTCTGCAGACTTTTCGGCCTCAGGTGATGCAGCGTCATGTATTGATTCGCACCGACAACACGTCCGTGGTTTCGTACATCAATCGCCAAGGAGGGGTCCACTCCAGAGCCCTTTTCGAGCTGGCTGCGAGGCTGCTGCTGTGGGCAGACCAGCACCTGCTTTCCATCAGGGCAGCGCATATCCCCGGTCATTTGAACTGCGGAGCGGATATGCTCTCGAGGGGAGGTCTTTCCCAAGGGGAATGGAGACTTCACCCCGACTCAGTACGGATGATCTGGGATCGCTTCGGGAAGGCGGAGGTGGATCTGTTTGCGACGAGTGAGAACGCACACTGTCCGCTGTTCTTCTCGCTGCCGCGCTCCCCCAGGGAGACGGACGCTCTGACGACGCGCTGGCCGGACGCCCGGCTTTACGCTTTTCCTCCGGTGAAGATTCTGCCCCTTGTGCTGGGCAAGATCAGAGAGGAGAGAGCGTCGGTGATCCTCGTTGCTCCGTTTTGGCCGAATCAGCCGTGGTTCCCGGACCTGAGAGAGTTACTGGTGTCCTCTCCGTGGCGGATTCCCCTCAGGGGCGACCTGTTATCTCAGGCGAACGGCTCGATTTGGCACCCCAACCCGGATTTGTGGAGCCTCCATGCCTGGCCGCTTCAGGGGTCTTAGAACCCCTCCCTCAGAGAGTGCTTGACACTATTGCGGAGTCTCGGGCGCCTTCCACTAGACGCTTATATGCTCTGAAATGGGATGTATTTAAGAAGTGGTGTATTGAGTGCGGTATAGACCCGGTGTCATGTCCCGTGTCTGATGTGTTACGCTTTCTACAATACAGGATGGATAATGGTGGCCTCCCGTCCACGCTGAAGGTTTACGTGGCTGCTATCGCCTCGTTTCGTTCCCCGGTTGACGGGCAATCGATCGGTAGGCATGCATTGGTGGTCAGATTTTTGAGAGGCGCTCGGAGGCTGTTTCCCTCGCGATCTCCTTCAGTACCTCCGTGGGATTTGTCTCTGGTGCTGAGGGCTCTCTCTCTGCCCCCGTTCGAGCCGTTGGAAGCTGTTTCTATAAGGGAGCTCTCTCTTAAAGCCGTTCTCCTTCTCGCTCTTGCTTCGGCAAAACGCATTGGGGATTTATGTGCGCTTTCTATCGGCGCGGATTTCATTCGTTTTGGGGCCGGCGACTGCAGCGTCACTCTACGGCCGAAGGCGGGTTATGTGCCTAAGTTCCTGTCTACCCCTTTCAGAGAGCAGGTTATTTCGTTGCCCGCTTTGTCTTCCAAGTCGTCTACCTCGTGTGATGCTGACGCTCAGAGGGCTGTGTGTCCGGTTAGGGCTTTGAGGGCTTACATTGATCGTACGGCCGGGTTTCGGCTGTCTGATCAGCTCTTCGTGTGCTACGGCGGGGGGACTAAATGTCGGGCTGTCTCTAAACAGAGGCTCTCTCACTGGGTGGTGGACGCTATCAACCTGGCGTATGAGAGTCAAGGGCAGCCTGTCCTTTCGGCGTCAGGGCTCACTCAACCAGGGCTGTTGCCTCTTCGTGGGCTTGGGCTAGAGGCGTTTCTATTAAGGACATCTGTTGTGCGGCTGGCTGGTCTTCACAGAACACCTTCGACCAGATTCTACAGGCTGGATGTATCCTCATTAGCCTCGCATGTCCTCTCGGTGAGTACGGACAGCTCAATGTTACCTAGTTGCTGATCTTCTATATTGTGCAGTTGTTACCGTGTTACTGTTAACTCTGTGCTTGGTGTTACTGGACTTGCATTATATCTGCCCGGATTTCTGCGCTGACTTTTACTATTGTGGTGTCTGCCCTCTCTCAGTGCAGCCCGCTCATTTCTTTGGCTGAGATATGCAAATTTTGTAGAAGACCATTCTTGCAGCTCATTGGTCTGTCTCAGCCAATCAGCTGCGGGCTCTTCAAGGCGACTTCGCGATTGGTTCATCTGTGTGCTTAACACTGGTGAGTGTATGCGGTCGGTTACGGCTGTCTTGCTACTCTCACGGCGGGATTGTATACAGTTCCCATATGCGGAAGCTTCCGCAATGTCGAGAGACCGCTGTCGATAGGGAACGTCTCCGGTTACTGTCGTAACCTCGGTTCCCTGAGAAGCGGGAACGAGACATTGCGCTAGCTGCCGTGTTTGTCGCGTGTCAGCCTTGGAGGCGTTCTTTCGCAGATTCTGAGGTATTGTCGCTGTGCACTGTATTTATACTGTCTGGTCGCCAGTAATTACATTCGGTTGCGAGCGCGACAATTGGCCAGTTTCACTGGCATTATCCAATAAGACTTCAGGAGAGGTGAGAAGGGAGGAGTTCCCATATGCGGAAGCTTCCGCAATGTCTCGTTCCTGCTTCTCAGGGAACCGAGGTTACGACAGTAACCGGAGACGGTTACAATCCTCCTCTTTCAAAACAAATTTACGAGCCTTGGTGCGGACACCTCTCACTGGAATGTTATAGACTGTGTGAAAACTCTGAAAAACATCAGGTAATCTGCATGGCCTCTCTGCCTTTCCTCTCTCATATATTGAATACATTATGTAATTACTTATTTATTTACTTCTTTACTTATTTAATAGATGCTTTATTTATTTATTTATTTATTTAATCACACGATTATTCATTTAAACCTGTTTGTTTATTCAAACAGTGTTTGTGTAGTTGTTGTCTTATTCATTATTATTTTTAAACGCTGTTTAAATAACCAATGATTGCGTATTAATAATGATCTCATCAGCTCCTTTAAATTACATACTTTCATTCATGCTAAAAATATGTAGCAATACATCCTAAAACATGCCCCGGAAAAATGGGATGTGAGGGCACGGTCAAAAGTTCAACGCGACGTGGGCGGTACCACACTAAGGGGCAGATACGGTCAAAGGTCAACACAAAGTGGGCAGTCCCTCGCAACGTGGGTGGTCTGGAAGTAATTCAACACCACCAACCCCCCTCCGCAAAGGTCAATGACCCCATCAATCACACCTGTCAATCATTTTGACACTATGACCCGCATATATACTACTTGCGTACAGACAGTAGGCTGAGCAGCTGGCTGTCTGGTGCAGTGATAACAACTTGGAGCTGAACACGCTTAAAACAGTGGAGACGATTGTGGACTTCAGGTGAAACCCCCCTGCACTCCCCCCTCTCACCATCATGAACAGCACTGTGGCAGCAGTAGAGTCATTCAGGTTCCTGGGCACCACCATCTCTCAGAACCTGAAGTGGGACAATCACATTTGCTCCATTGCTAAAAAAGCCCAGCAAAGGTTGTACTTCTTACATCAGCTGAAGAAGTTCAACCTACCACAAACTCTATTAAAACTGTTTTACTCAGCTGTCATAGAGTCTGTCCTCTGCACATCCATCACTGTCTGGTTTGGCTCAGCCACAAAGTCAGACATCAGAAGACTACAGAGGACGGTTCGGAAAGCTGAGAAGAGCATTGGTGCTCCCCTGCCCACCCTCCAAGAACTGTATACATCCAGAGTGAGGAATTTAGTGAGTATTTTAGATTAAAAAAAGGGAGGTTTGAGATTGGTCTAAAGTTACCTAATTCTACCAGATCGAGTTGTGGCTGTTTTATAAGGGGCCTGATGACTGCTAGCTTGAAAACATCTGGGACATATCCCAATGCAAGTGATGAGTTTATAATATTGAGCAGGTTCAGTCACAACTGGAAAATCTCTTTTAGTAGGTTAGTGGGAATAGGGTATAATATGCACAATGATGATTTAGCTGCTTTTATCACTTTTCGGGGAGGATTGCAGTGAATTTTATATTTCCTCGAAGCCTCATGAAACAACAGTTCCATCGAATAATGGAATGCATTGTCGATATAAAAAACTGGATGAGTAACAACTTATTACTGAACTCGGACAAAACAGAAGTGTTACTTATTGGACCTAAAACTGCTATACGTAACAACCAACAATACTGCTCAACTATTGACGGATGTTCCATAAAACCCTCGTCGTCAGCAAAGAATCTTGGCGTTCTATTCGATAGTAATCTGTCATTTGAGAGCCACGTCACCAACACCTGTAAAATGCGTTTTTCCATCTTATTGTGGCGGAGAGAAAGTTAGATATAATTATTGCACGACTACGCCACCCCGGAAATGGGCCGGGGACCCACAGGTACCCCAAATACCTAAAGCACACAGATACATAGTGGCTGAGACAGGTATCAGACAACGAGGGAAGTTCAATATAATTTATTCAAAAAAAACATTCAATATAATACACAAACTAAGCTTTAATATATTAAAATAAAGGAATCCATCAGCATAAAAACAACATACACACTCTCACAAACACACACATACTCATCAACTCCGAATTGGGGGTTTCGTTCTGCCCCCCCCTACACAGCAAGCACTCCAGCTCCCCTCACAACACAGCACCAAACACTTCCGTTGTAAACACTGCAAAACAACCAAATCACCCCAAACTTGAGGGATACTGGCAGACACCGATCCCCCAATTCTAGAAAAAAAAGAGAAACAAGCATAGAAACACATACACGTTCACATTAAGGGCTGTCGAATACACTTATCACGTATAAATACACTTTGTCATTCCGTATGGCATCTCGCAACAGCCGGTGCCCATAGAGCATTGGCATCAACGAGACAATCAAGAGTTTATATCGACAGCCCATTACACAAAAACTGAAAAGAAAATAAGTTCAATAACAAAGAAATTAACAAAACAACAAAAGAAACAATTTATAAACAAAAATAGTGACAAACGCGGGGCTGTTCGTCAAAGTAATTACCCCACTTCAATCCTCCGATCCATAAGCACCTAGACGCTTCGAGTTTCAAAGGCATCACCCGTGGAGGAAAACGTTCCGGGCACCAAACGAGTCAAAGTACACAATCAGTGTTATACTTGAATCTGGAGCAACCGCCCTCGCCAGGGTACGACAGAAGAGTGGTCAAACAGGGCAGCGTGCAGAGAACGAAACCATACGATCCGTCCGGAAGAACTCTGGGTCAAACATCCATTATCGAATGCAGATAGTAGTAGTTGATGTTATCCAAAAGAGAAGGTCACAAAACCCAAATTGCGCACATAAAGCCTGCTGCAACACCTCCAAGACTCCCTCACGTCACTGTAGAAACAAACGTTCAAATTAAGAGAGAATTTACCTTCTCATTAACCCCTACGTAAAAATAAATAACACACCTGTAGCCAATGACTCACCACTGTTAGGTGCTTCCCCTGCAGGCTTATTACAAAAACTCCAACTGGTCCAAAACGTGGCAGCTCGAGTTCTTACACGTATAAAAAAGTATGAACATATTAGCCCGGTTCTGTCAACCTTGCACTGGTTACCTATAAAGCATCGCATTAACTTTAAAATCTTGCTTATTACCTATAAATCCCTATATGGTTTAGCTCCTCAGTACTTGAGTGAACTCCTCTTGTATTACAGTCCTTCACGTGCATTACGCTCTCAGGCGTCCTGTCAGTTGGTAATGCCTAGAATTTCAAAATCAAGTGCAGGTGGTAGATCCTTTTCCTATCTAGCGCCTAAACTTTGGCACTGTCCGTGAGGCAGACACACTCTGTCAGTTTAAATCTAGACTAAAGATGCATCTTTTTAATCTTGCATACACTACACCTCCATAATATAAATCCTCTGAGGGTTTTGGCTACATTAGTTAGATCAACCGGAACCAAAAACACAACTGATGTACTTGTTGCATCAAAGTGTGCAGAACAGTACTCTACTCTCAGCCAGTCTTGTCTCATTGTTCCAAGGTTACCACAGTGAGCAGGATGCAGTTCACAGCCAGACCTGATGGTAGAGCAGAGAATGGAAAGCGGCGACCTGACAAGAGCTGAGATGATAGAGCTGGATAAAGAAGGACGAAGTGATTTGACACGTCTTCACTACAAAATTTCAAATGCTATTAGATTATTGATGATAATCTTAAATTATAAGATTCTTATAATTTACCTTATTAGTAAATTTATTTATTTTTATTTAGCCTTGTTTGTGCAAGCACTGTCGAGCTTGTGCAGAGGTAGCAGCTTTTGCCAGAGGGGAACTGGAATCTCCTGGTTGGGCCTGGGTTCTCCTGATTTTTTTTTTTCTCGATTAGAGTTTTGGCTTCCTCGCCACCGTTTGCATACTGTTTTTTTGCACTATTTGCCTGGCCGGGGGGCTGCTTTAGAATTTTAAAGTTTTACTTAATTAATATTGCATATAGGAATTTATAGTCTGTTATATATGACCTGTGCTTCTCTCTCCTTTATCTTAAATGTGTGCTCTCACTGTGTGTGTGTGTGTGTGTGTGTGCGTGCGTGCGTGCGTGCATGTGCGCGTGTGCGTGTGCGTGTGTGTGTGTCTATGTCTACGTGTGTTAGTATGTGTGCATATTGTGTGTGTGGAGTGTTTTGTATGTGGGTATGTATGTCTTCTGTGTTTTCACCTTTTTCTTGTTTTTACAGGTACAACTTTAATTGTTTTGCTTATAGTCAATATGTCTCATGTACAGCTGCTTCGTAACAATGAAATTTGTAAAAAGCGCTATATAAATAAAGTTGAGTTGAATAACTTAAGCTGTTCACTTGGGGTTTGTTACTAAGTGTATTGGTGAATGCTTCATTGGCCGGCCTCACAGCTGAAATATTTTCTCTAATGAACTCAGTTTTATAAGAGAAGTTCATAAGATCATTGCTATACATGCACAATAGCAATGATCTTATTTAACATCTAAATCTGTTGAGGACCTACTTTTTGTCAGTTTTGCAACTGTGTTGAATAGGTATCTAGGATTATTATGATTTAAATTAAATGTTTCTCTCTCTTCCACCATGTTTCATCAGATTGTCCTGTTTTGACTTCCATGTGGCTGAGCTCGGTGTATCTCACAAGAAAAGCTTTCAGTATATCAGAGCGCTTTTGGACTTCATAATTCGCCTTGCCTCCTTAGCAGATATGATTAATATTAATCCTGTTTTCATAAGAAATTCTGCTATTCTGTATGTGTGGGTATAGCATAGGCATCAGGGGAGAACCCAAAGATATAACGCAATAAATGTATAGATCCATAACAAGCAGGAGTAGAAGCATCTGCTCTTCTTGAGGTGTGGGTGATAGATTACAGTATGGGTTGGATTATACATTGTAAAATGCTAGTATGCATCGCTAACACAGTTGCACTCATAGCAGGTGGTCTAGTAGAACCGCAGATGTTGGCAGTTTTTCCTGTAAAAGGGCAGCAGTTCAGAAATGTTTTGTGCTTAACACACATACAGTAAGTAATTGCTTCAACACATTCTACATAAGTATTTTAAATAGAAGCTAGTTAAATGGTCACTTATTAGTTTAAATGTTATGGTGTCTGCATAGATATGCACACAAATTCGGTATGATAAACAAATCGGGCCATTCATTTTGTAAAGCACATTTCGTGCCAGTTGTTCAAACATAAATGTCATATTTTGACTATGACAGCATGAAAAAAAAACTTGCTGTCTTGACATTAGATTATAGATTATGAGTAGGCAGAGTATGCACACCTTGCACAGTATATATTGCACGATACCTATTAGTTATATAAAAACAGCATGTCAAACTCTATTCTAATGTGTATATCTATGTGTATATTGTGTACTGTATATACTGTGTATATGTGTATAATGTGTAGTGTCTTGTACAGTTTGTCTGTTTATACTTTGCAGTGCACTGTCTGCCTGCACTACATATTGTAACCTACAACACAGAGTTTGTATAGTCAATACAGTTGTTTGTCATACAGTTGTCTGTCTAACTGCATTCTGCTTTGTATGGAGCTAAAGACTTTCACTCACCACAGGTGGTGGTTTGACTTAAGTTGCCATCTTTAATAAAAGTGATTTTTGTTAAAAGTCCCAGTTCTTTTAATGGTATAAAAATCAAGTGAAGTGAAAGTGACCTATTAGTCAGATATGGTGACCCATACCCGAAATGTGACCTCTGCTTTTAACCCATCCAGAGAGTAGTGAACACACGCACAGCAAGTCGTGAACACACGTACACCCGGAGCAGTGGGCAGCTATCACTGCAGCGCCCGGGGAGCAAGTGGGGGCGATGGGGGCACTTCACCAAGTGCCTTGCTCAAGGGCACCTCACCAAGTGCCTTGCTCAAGGGCACCTCAGTCGTTGCCCGCCGGCCCTGGGAATCAAACCGGCAACCTTCAGGTCACGAGTCCGACTCTCTAACCATTAGGCCACGACTGCCCCCCCCCAATAAGATATATTGTGCACATAAGATATAAAATACACATACTGAATGCAGCAGAGATGTCAATGAGTACCCGGCCTGTCCTGTCTCAGCCTTAGAAGTCGTTACGATGCTCCCTGCCTCACCCAAGATGGTTGCCCCTGAGAGCATGCTTCCTGCCACGGCCAAGATGTTTGCAACTCCACCCTGGTTTCTAACACTGCCATCTCTGCCTTGATGCTCTCCTGCTCCGCCCTTGTGCCCCACTCACCCTGTGGGGTTCGCCGTGGTGTTCTCCCACTCTGCAGAGGTGCTCTCCCCCGTACCCATGGCACTCTCCGACTCCACCACCATCTAGAAGCCACTCCTTTGAGGGAGGGGGGGTTATGATACATCTGCATAGTTTTTTAATTAAAACATACATTATAACAACACTGCTTTGGTGTTCTAGCTCTGATATGGTTAGTAAATTATAAATCATACTGCTCCATATTATTTACTTAAGAGCAAAATAGCATGTTGACTTTATTCACTGAGAACTCGTTTAAACTCTTCTGGAGTTAATCAGAGCGATTTATGTCTTCTCAAAGTCCCCAGTGGTATTTTAGTCTAGACAGGCTTTGTTTTCTGTGCCAGATGTTGTTTGTGACCTTT
The DNA here is from genome assembly GCF_024868665.1 of Triplophysa rosa. Classification (NCBI taxonomy): domain Eukaryota; kingdom Metazoa; phylum Chordata; class Actinopteri; order Cypriniformes; family Nemacheilidae; genus Triplophysa; species Triplophysa rosa. The sequence continues at coordinate 14,846,743 of NC_079913.1, forward strand.
AAAGGAAACGGCAGAAAATTGTTATAGTTCAAATAGCCAGCAGTAGTTAAGCAGCAGGGACAGATTGTATGGGTAATGAATGTCCCTTCGAGAAGCCACTTAAAATGGGACGCATGTCAAAGCCATAGAATTACTCTTGCCCTGATTAATAAGCATGTTTGTTTGTTTTTCCAAAGATATAAATGAATCTTATCTTTTTGTTATTGTTATTCTTGTTCTACATTTGCATCCAGTGTAACATATGTGACCCTGGACAACAAAACCAGTCCTAAGGGTCAATTTTTCAAAATTGAGATTCTTATATCATCTGAAAGCAGAATAAATAAGCTTTCTATTGAAGTACGGTTTTTTAGGATAGGACAATATTTGGCCAAAATATAACTGTTTAAAACTCTGGAATCTGAGGGTGCAAAAAATCAAAACATTGAGATCATCGCCTTTGAAGTTGTTAATCAGAGGCACTGTAGCAGGCCATCCACTCACAAAAATTAAGTTTTTATATATTTACAGTAGAAATTTACAAAATATTTTCATGGAACATGATGTTTACTTAATATCATAATGTTTTTTAGAATAAAATAAAAATATACTGCTGCGTCCCAGTCCGCATGCTACCCGTCCTAAATAGTATTCGAAAGTAGACTTGGTATGTACCAAATCGTAGTATTTGAAACTACACAACTGATGTACTTGTTGCATCAAAGAGTACAGAACAGTACTCTACTCTCAGCCAGTCTTGTCTCATTGTTCCAAGGTTACCACAGCGAGCAGGATGCAGTTCATGGCCTGACCTGATGGTAGAGCGGAGAATGGGAAGTGGGGACCTGACAAGAGCTGAGATGATAGAGCTGGATAAAGAAGGACGCGGTCTCTTGACATGTCTTCACCACAAAATTTCAAATGCTATTAGATTATTAATGATAATCTTAAACTATAATTTATTTTATTATTAAGTTTATTTATTTTATTTAGCCTTGTTGTGCAAGCTCTCTGGAGCTTGTGCAGAGGCAGCAGCTTTTGCCAGAGGGGAACTGGAATCCCCTGGTTGGGCCTGGGTTCTCCTGAGGTTTTTTTTCTCGATTAGAGTTTTGGGTTCCTCGCCACCGTTTGCATACTGTTTTTGCATCTGCTGACCGGGGGGCTGCTTCAGAATTTTAATGTTTTACTTAATTAATTTTGCATATAGGAATTTATAGTCTGTTATATTTGACCTGTGCTTCTCTCTCCTTTATCCTAAATGTGTGCTCTCACTGAGCGTGTGTGTGTGTGTTGTGTGTGTGTGCGTGCGCATCCGTGTGTGTGTGTGTGTCTCTATGTCTATGTGTGTTAGTACGTGTGCATATTGTGTGTGTGGAGTGTTTTGTATGTGGGTATGTCTGTCTTCTGTGTTTTCAAACTTTTCTTGTCTTTGCAGGTACAACTTTAATTATTTTGCTTATAGTCAATATGTCTCATGTTCAGCTGCTTTGTATCAATGAAAATTGTAAAAGCGCTATATAAATAAAGTTGAGTTGAGTTGAGTATGTTGAAAAGAGTATTCCAAAGATTCCCAGATGTTCTAATACTTCCGTTAGAAATTCGAAGTTCAGAATGAAGGACACTCTATTACCCACACCACACGGCAAGAGGGTGGAGCTTAGTGAATCTCCACTGCATTAATAAAATTAAATAGCAGATGCTTCACTGAATAAACAAATGTTAGTAGCCTATACAGTGAACATTACATAAGAAACAATGAATGAATAACTACTTAAATGCAAAGAAGAGTTGTATTTTGATGTTTGTGACTGTTAATGATCACAGTGTTACCTAGGCAACAACGGCTACTTCCGTTCTGCGTTAGTATGTCCCATTGTGTGCATACTGTCTTGCTATGCTCTAAAATGTATATACTTTTCCATAACAAAAACCGTACATACTTTTGGTGCATAGTATAAGTAGGCAAATTGGGACGCAGCATATAATTATGACCCATAGCCTACAATGTATTTTTGGCTACAGTATCACTAAAAAGTTCCCATGCTACTTAAGACTGGTTTTGTGATCCAGGGTCACATATTAATTATAACGCAATAATGCCAATTATGAGGGAAAAGGAAATGTCAACATCTCATCTGTTTTAAATGATCTCTTAGATTTGAGCTTTAGAATGTTGGACTGCAGATTTACATTTCTAAATGTCCTGCATGAGATGGTGTTTTCATGATGTGACAATGCGTGGCCCAGCAAAACTAATGGAGAAATAAATGGATCTGGAGTTAATGTATACTTATAGATAATGTAAGACCCTCTTAGAATAAAGAATGGTCTTTCATAAATATCACTATCTCTGGTGCCTTTACAGTATGTGTCCCCAAAACCACTGATTAGTACAACTGAATTTAACTTGACTGTTTTTGCATTTAAACTGTGGGTAAGGATTGGTTATAGTCTGTAGATTTGCACAGCCTTAACCTGACCCTGTTCAGTATTTTCTATGGACACTATTTAGTAAGCATGGTTATAACAGACTATAACCACCTCCTATAGCAATAAAAAGTTCATTATGCTTTGCATATTCATATTGTTCTGCAAACTGATACAAGGCATGCACGAGTCCGTAGTGGTTGGTGTCATTAATGTTAAGACCAGGTTCAAAATTGTATATACAAAAATACAAATAAGAACTGAGAGCTTTAGTGGTGGGCAAGACTTTCAGTTAATAACTTTAGTTTTGTCATGCTTCTGACAAAGATTTGTGTAGATCGACAAGATAGTATGTCCTCACCAACAAGGCCGATCACTCATATTCATGGATCGGTCCAAGAGCACCATGAGCTCTGTGGTCGCTCATCCAAATTCAGCAGAAGTGAATCTAACCATCTGCTTTGGGGGAGAAAAAGTGCCCGCTGCGGCTTTCCCCCTGCATTCCGTTTATTGCCCATCTCCCCAAACAAGTCAAAGTGGGCAATAAGACACAGCAACATGTTAAATCTGTGGTGAAGTTTAAATCGACCCTAAACATGACCTCCAAAATCATCGAAATGAGGCAATGTTGCTTCTGGGTCACTTGAGTTACGCAGTCGATTCATGAGTTGTAGGTCTCAATGCTGGGGTTTAATATGTGACAGAACAAGTGCAGTCCATGCCATATCTGACAGCATCATTAGAGACATATCAGGCTATCCGAGCACCTCTGGGTGACATGCACTACAGCACGATCTTGTCCTTCTGCCTGTACAATGCTCAGAGCTAAAAACACTCAGTATTTTAAGATGTATTACTATCTAGAGACTTCCCAGTGAATAATGACAGTTTCTGATCTCTGTCATAAGAGATGAGAGATGAATTGTTTGAATTTGTGTTCTTGCGTGATTACAAGCCTCTGTGGCAAACAGTCTCTGCTCTAAATACATAACTAATCAGTATTGAATCTACTTTATTTATTTCTGAACAATGTGCATTCAAGGGTAAATGTCACAAAACAACATGTCCAGGTCACATTTCATTTCAAAATCAAAAGGAAAATATATACATTTGCATAAAAAAACATTTGAGATTGTTTGCTTGGTAAAATTATATTTTTTTGCCATATTTTCAATACGTAAATGCAAAGTCGTCATCCTCACTCTAATAGAATGATACAGCACAGTAAAATAAAATTATAGAGTAATGAACTGCCTTTCAAACACTTTTTGTATACGCAGGTTTAGTTTTTTTTTCTGCACCCTTCAACAAATATTTAATGATCTTGGTATATAATTTGTTGTGTTAAATGTCACCTGGACATGTTAACAGGATTCATGAAATTCACAAGGTATGGCACACTTATGCTTCACAAACTTATGATGCTCCTGGGTAAATGTATTTGTGTAACACATGGAACAGATTCTGAAACTCAAAGTGAAACCTACTGACTTGCATGTGCACTAACCACAAATTACCGACATATAGACATTAAAAGACAGAAAATATGCAGCTTTTGTGCATATTCTTTTGGTTCAGACATATACTTAAAACATAGGCAACTCCAGTGAGATATGGAGAGAGAAGAATTGGAGGTGTGGAGTAGACTGAAAGAGACAAAATAATAATATTTAAACAAGAGGTTCTGAAGGGCTTTCTGAAAATCTCGTAATTGTTCCCAGAGAGCAGTGTCAAGCAGAACAAAATACCACAAGACCTACAACAGAGAGCGAGGACAGCTGAGAAGATCATTGGGGTCTCTCGACCTTCTATCATGGACATATACACCACACATTGCATCCCTGAAACCACCAGCATCATAGCTCACCCCACTCACCCCTTGAACGCGCTTTTCACCCTTCTGCTTTCTGGAAAAAGGTACCGGAGCATTCGTGCCCTTACCTCCAGACTGTGTAACAGCTTCTTTCCACAAGCCATTCTACTCCTAAATAAAAAGACTCATGACAAACACATATAACACAGTAACACCCTGTTTGCACATTTGTACCAATAACTTCCCAATTTGCATATTTTTGCACCAACATTGCTGCTAGTTCTGTCATGATACTGGCAGAAGAACCCAATTGCAGACAGTCCAGTAGAACAAAAAACTTTATTAAATCAAAAACCCACGATGGGGACAAACTAAACAAAACAGGAATTCAAAACAAACACTTCCCACGAGGGGTCAAAATAAACAAACTCCAAAAATAAAATAAATTGTAAATTCAAGACACGGCAGGGTAAGGCAAGCCAAGACGGGAACAATATAAGCAGCACAGGGGCTAACACAAACATGGTAAGAAGAACCGGCACGGGACAGAGGGTACTAGGGCTTTAAGTAGGGAAACACTAACGAGGGATGATTACAAAGGGCAGATGAGGGGAATGAAACATTAATGGGAAGATACTGGAAGATTACACGGGGCAGGTGAGGGAAATTAAACACTACGGCCCAGTTTCACAGAAACGGCTTAGCATAAGCCTGGACTATGCCTTAGTTGAATTAAGATATTTATGTCACTTTTATAAAAAATGCCTTGGAAGAATACATTACTGGTGTGCATCTTGAGACAAAATAATGGCACTGATATATTTTAAGATATTTCTGGGCAAGTTATATTCAGTTAAGACAGGACACACATTCAATTTAGTCTGGGACTAACCTTAAACCTTATCTGTGAAACCGGGCCTACGTGTCTTCCACACAGAACACAACAGGTACAAAAGACATGGTACTGTCACGACCCTGTCCACAGAACTGGAAAACTACTGACAAGAAGGACAGGATCATGACAAGTTCCTCATTGAAGGTTTACATTTACAATAGTATGATTACATGGTCTATGTTTCACTACTTATTTGCACTCTGATGTTTAACGATGTGTACTGGTTGCACTGGTTACCTATTAAGCATCGCGTTAACTTTAAAATCTTGCTTATTACCTATAAAGCCTTACATGGTTTAGCTCCTCAGTACTTGAATGAACTCCTTTTGTATTACAGTCCTTCACGTGCATTACGCTCTCAGGCGTCCTGTCAGTTGGTAATACCTAGAATTTCAAAATCAAGTGCAGGTGGTAGATCCTTTTCCTATCTAGCGCCTAAACTTTGGAATAGTCTTCCCTGCACTGTCCGGGAGGCAGACACACTCTGTCAGTTTAAATCTAGACTAAAGACGCATCTTTTTAATCTTGCATACACTACTCTTCCATAATATAAATCTTCTGAGGGTTTAGGCTGCATTAGTTAGATCAACCGGAACCAAAAACACAACTGATGTACTTGTTGCATCAAAGAGTACAGAACAGTACTCTACTCTCAGCCAGTCTTGTCTCATTGTTCCAAGGTTACCACAGCGAGCAGGATGCAGTTCATGGCCTGACCTGATGGTAGAGCGGAGAATGGGAAGTGGGGACCTGACAAGAGCTGAGATGATAGAGCTGGATAAAGAAGGACGCGGTCTCTTGACATGTCTTCACCACAAAACTTCAAATGCTATTAGATTATTAATGATAATCTTAAACTACAATTTATTTTATTATTAAGTTTATTTATTTTATTTAGCCTTGTTGTGCAAGCTCTCTGGAGCTTGTGCAGAGGCAGCAGCTTTTGCCAGAGGGGAACTGGAATCCCCTGGTTGGGCCTGGGTTCTCCTGAGGTTTTTTTTCTCGATTAGAGTTTTGGGTTCCTCGCCACCGTTTGCATACTGTTTTTGCACTATCTGCCTGACCGGGGGGGCTGCTTTAGAATCTTAAAGTTTTACTTAATTAATATTGCATATAGGAATTTATTATCTGTTATATTTGACCTGTGCTTCTCTCTCCTTTATCCTAAATGTGTGCTCTCACTGAGCGTGTGTGTGTGTGCGTACTTGTCTGTGTACGTACGTGTGTGTGTGTGTGTGTGTGTGTGTGTGTGTGTCTCTGTGTCTGTGTGTGTTGGTGCGTGTGCGTGTTGTGTGTGTGGAGTGTTTTGTGTGTGGGTGTGTCTGTCTTCTGTGTTTTCAACCTTTTCTTGTTTTTGCAGGTACAACTTTGATTGTTTTGCTTGTAGTCAATGTGTCTCATGTACAGCTGCTTTGTAACAATGAAAATTGTAAAAGCGCTATATAAATAAAGTTGAGTTGAGAGTTGAGTTGTACTGTGGTTTGTTTGTGTCATGTTTTTGCACTAAATGCCTGTTTTTTAGCACTACATTTTGTACTTGCACAGACTGCACATGTGCACTTTATGTAGTCTGTGTGATTAAGTCTTTGTTTTGTTTCACTGTGTACTGTACTGTATATTGTTTCGTTCCGCTGTGTACTGTACTGCATATTGTTGAAATGACAATAAAAGCCACTTGAACTTGAACTACCTCCGACCTAGTCTGGAATGCAGCATTAATAATGCAGCACTGTTGCAAGTAATAGCAAAAAATGTAAGTAATGCACCTCTTTCTAAAATGCATCATTAATGATGTAATGATGTAATTTTTGAACTGAACATAAAATACACTGTAAAATAATGTGATGTTTAAAAATGAATATGAACTTCACTCATCTGGACAATAAAAGCACTTACGTCCGAATGCTGTTCATAGATTGCAGTTCAACATTCAACACCATCATCCCTCAGCACCTGATTGGGAAGCTGAACCTGTTGGGCCTGAACACCTCCCTCTGTAATTGGATCCTGGACTTCCTGACCGAGAGACCTCAGTTAGTCCGGATCGGAAACAACACCTCCAGCACCACCACACTGAGCACTCGAGCCCCCCAGGGCTGCATGTTCAGTCCTCTGCTGTTCACACTGCTGACTCATAACTGTGTAGCAACACACACTCGAACCACATCATCAAGTTCGCTGATGACACGACCGTGTTGGTCTCATCAGTAAGAACGACGAGTCAGCATACAGAGAGGAAGTGCAGAGGCTAACAGACTGGTGTAGAGTTAACAACCAATCTCTGAACACTGTCAAAACCAAAGAGATTGTTGTTGACTTCAGGAAGACAAAGAGTGATCACTCTCCTCTGTTCATCAATTGCTCCTCAGTGGAGATTGTAAAGAGCACCTGGGTGTCAAAAATTCCTTGGTGTCAACCTGGCGGAGAACCTCAACTGGTCTCTCAACACCAGCTCCATCACCAAGAAAGCCCAGCAGCGTCTCTTCTTCCTGGCGGAGTCAACCTGGCGGAGAACCTCAACTGGTCGTCTCAACACCAGCTCCATCATCAAGAAAGCCCAGCAGCATCTCTTCTTCCTACGAAGGTTGAGAAAAGTCCACCTCCCACTCCCCATCCTGACTACGTTCTACAGAGGGACTATCGATAGCATCCTGAGCAGCTGCATCACTGTCTGGTTTGGGAACTGTGCCGCATCAGACCACAAGACCCTACAACAGACAGTGAGGACAGCTGAGAAGATCATTGGGGTCTCTCGACCTTCTATCATGGACATATACACCACACATTGCATCCCTGAAACCACCAGCATCATAACTGACCCCACTCACCCCTTGAACGCGCTTTTCACCCTTCTGCTTTCTGGAAAAAGGTACCGGAGCATTCGTGCCCTCACCTCCAGACTGTGTAACAGCTTCTTTCCACAAGCCATTCTACTCCTAAATAAAAAGACTCATGACTAACACATATAACACAGTAACACCCTGTTTGCACATTTGTACCAATAACTTACCTATTTGCATATTTTTGCACCAATTTATTTTCTTTGCAGTATTCAAGATTTGTAAACAGTGTATGCTTTCTGTTATTATGTCCAGTTTGTCCATTTTCTGCTAATAAATGCAAATAAAAAACATTTTTGGGAAATTTGGGAGAAATTTGTTACTAGAACTTGTTACAGAATGAAACAAAACGGCCATTTTATTTAAACACTTAAAATTCTGGAAAACGTAAAATAGTTTTGGAGTGGTCTCCACAGTTTTCCAAATACTATACAGTGAGGGAAATAAGTATTTGATCCCCTGCTGATTTTGTAAGTTTGCCTACTTACAAACAAATGAAGGGTCTATAATTTTTATGGTGGGTTTATTTTAACTGATAGACACAGAATATTAAAAAAAATCAGGGGAAAAAATGTTATATAAAGGTTATAAATTGATTTGCATTTCAGTCAGTGAAATAAGTATTTGATCCCCAAGCAAAACATAACTTTGTACTTTCATCCTGTATACCTGTAGCAGAGAAAAAGCCCTAAAGCAGAATGTTTCCAACACTGTTCTTCTCTGTAGACATGATGTTCTTGGGCTCATAGTCAGCATTTCTCTCCCTCCAAACACTGGAGTCCATTTTGGTCTCACAGCAGTGCCAGCACTTTCGCCAAAGCCTTTTCTGAATCATTTTTATGTTCATTGTCAAACTTAAGACGAGCCAGGCGGGCCTTCTTGGGCAGGAGGACCTTGCGGGTGGTTCAGGATTTCAGTCTTCTGTGGCATAGCGTGTTACCAATGTTTTGCTTGCTAACTGTGTTCCCAACTGTCTTGAAATCATTAACAGGCTTCTTCCGTGTAGTTCTGGGCTGATCTTTAACATTTCTCATGATCATCTTTACCCCATTGGGGAAATATTGCAGGGAGCTCCAGAACAAGGGCATTTGATAGTTATTTTGTATATCTTCTATTTCCAAATAATCACACCAACAGTTGTCTCCTTCTCACCAAGCTTCTGTCTGTAGCCTATTCACGGTTTGTGCAGGTCTCCAATCTTGTCGCTGACATCCTTTAAAACCTATTTGGTCTGGACCATGGTGTTGGAGAGGTTGAACTGGAAGATACAGATTCTGTTGGCAGGCATCTTTTATATACATAACAAGCTGATTTAGGAGTACTTTCTTAAAGTGACAGGACTAATCTGTGGTCCATATAGGCACATAACCAATCTGTGGAGCCAGAATTCTTGCTAGTTGGTAGGGGATCAAATACTTATTTCACTGACTGAAATGCAAATCAATTTATAACCTTTATATAACATTTTTTTCCCCTGATTTTTTTAAATATTCTGTGTCTATCAGTTAAAATAAACCCACCATAAAAATTATAGACCCTTCATTTGTTTGTAAGTAGGCAAACTTACAAAATCAGCAGGGGATCAAATACTTATTTCCCTCACTGTATATAGGGAACAGACAAACATATCCACACATATCTGGTGAAGCTCATATTTGCTCATATTCAAACAAAATCGGTTAGGAGAAATTCAGATGACCTCATTGATTTACCTCATCATCACATTGACATTTACACATTTGGTAAACGTTCTTATCCAACATTCAGGCTATACATTTTATTAGTATACTGTATGTGTCCCCTGGGAATCAAACCCACAACATTTTGCACTATTAACGCAATGCTCTAACCACTGATCCACAGGAACATATCACAAGAGTCTGGCTGAGTTCAGGGCAAAACAAATTAGTGCCTCACGACTTCAAAGCCTCTCACCAAGGAAACCATTGAGAGTTGGTCAGACCAGAGCAGAATTCAGGTGGGTAGAGTGAGGGTTTAATACATCTAACGTCCCAGGTTACGACTGCAACCATAGTTCCCTGAGATAGGGAACGAGACACTGCGTCATGGAATGACTCTATGAGGTGGGGGGGGGTCGCCAGCAGCATGACTCGCGTGAAATTGTGTATGGAACTAATTGTGTATGGATTTATAGTCGCGAGGAGATGATGTCACCGATGACGACACGAGTGACGCGAATACCGGAAGGTATAAATAGTCCGCGGTAAACAGCGCAACTCAGCTTCTGTAAAAAATGAAGCAAAAGCTACAGGCACAAGGAGTATGGCAATGGAACGCAGTGTCTCGTTCCCTATCTCAGGGAACTATGGTTACAGTCATAACCTGAGACGTTCCCTTTCGAGGGAACTCAACACTGCCCCATGGAATGACTCTATGGGGGACAACATGCCCACTACGCCATAGTGAGTTGTGACTGTCCTGGTGTGAAGGTGTCTACGCACATTTTAGGACATAAGAACCTGGGACCCAGGTAAGGAAGAAAGGTCTAGGTTGTAGAACCTCATAAATGTATGCGGGGAAGACCAACCCGCAGCATCACAAATATCTTGCATAGATGCCCCCAACAGAAGGGCCTGTGAAGAGACCATACTCCTAGTAGAATGAGCCCTGACTCTTAGAGGTGAACGACTTCCACGCACCTCATAAGCCAAAGAAATTGCCTCTACGACCCATCTACTGATGGTCTGTTTAGAGGCCGGCTGACCTCTACCTCGAGGTCCAAAGCAGACCAACAATTGGTCACACTTTCTCCACAGAGAAGTCCTTCCTATGTACTCCTGCAATGCCCTGACCAGGCATAATAAAAATAACCTTTGGTGATCCGCCAACTCATGGGGCGGAGGGTAAAAGGCCTGGAGAACTAGGGTCTTGGCAACATTGCGAGGTACCTTCGGAACATATCCCGGTTTAGGGTGCAGAATAGCCTTGATATTCCCTGGGGCGAACTCCAAACATGGGGGGGATGCCGAAAGAGCTTGAAGGTCACCTACCCTCCTCAGAGAGGTAATGGCTAGTAAGAAGGCCAGCTTGAGGGACAAATTTTTGTCCGAGCTGGACTCCATAGGCTCAAAAGGTGCCTGGGAAATCCCTTCTAGGACTATGGCTAGGTCCCACGCCGGAACTCTAGTCTGAGAAGGAGGTCTCATTCTTACGGTGCCACGCAGGAAACGAACGACCAAGGGGTGTCTCCCCACTGAACCCTGAGGCAGAGGGGAGCGAAAGGCAGAGATAGCTGCCACATAGAAGGAGCAAGACCTGTAGAAAAACGGTCTTGAAGAAACTCTAGAACTGAAGCCAACGGGCAGTTAACTGTGTCCAAATTCCTTTCATTACAGCATAAGGTGAACAGTCTGCACTTCAAGGCATAATGTTTCCTGCTGGAGGGAGCCCTAGAATTCAGGATGGTCTCAACAACCTCAGTTGAGAGACCTTGGTTTAACAATTCACTCCCCTCAGTGGCCAAGCCCAAAGTTTCCACAACTCTGGGCGGGGGTGATACGTATATAGTGCCCCTGGCTTGAGTCAGGAGGTCCCTCCTCAGAGGAATCTCCAATGGCTAACCCGCTAGGAGGGTCAAAAGATCTGTGAACCAAACTCTGGCTGGCCAAAAGGGGGCTATTAATAAGAGGCTGACCCCTTCTTGTCGGACTCTCTGAACTCCTGGGAGCAGAGCGATTGGGACTGGATGAGTTAGTGAAAACCACAGAGGGCAATGAGACATCTCTTGGGATGCAAACAGATCGATCTCGGCTCAGCCGAACCTTTCCCAGATCTGCTCCACCACTTCTGGGTGGAGTCTCCATTCCCCGGGCCTCAGCCTCTGCCTTGACAGCATGTCTGCTCGCACATTCTGAACTCCAGGGATGTGCATCACCCTGAGCGATGTAAACTTCTCCTGGGCCCAGAGCAGAACCTGGTGCACCAGTGTGCAGAGAGGGCGTGACCTCAGGCCCCCTTGATGATTTATGTAAGAGACTACTGACGTATTGTCTGTTCTGACTAAAACATGATGGCCTCTGAGGACTGGGAGGAAGTACTTCAGTGCTTGTAGTACAGCTAACATCTCCAGGCAATTTATGTGCCAGTGGTGATGCTGCTCTCTCCACAGCCCACTGGCTGAGAGACCTTCCACTATTTCCCCCTAGCCTGTAAGGGTGGGGGAAATCCGTCGTCACTGTCTTCCTGTGACAATGCGCCCCCAATTTCAGACCTTGATTCAGAAACCAAGGTTTCTTCCATATAATCAGGGAACGAAGGCATCTGCGCGTGACTCTGATCATACGGAACGGGTTGCCTCTCGGGGAAAACCCTTTGCTCTTTAGCCACCACTGTAAGGGTCTCATATGCAGGAGGCCAAAAGGAGCTACGTTGGACGCTGCCGCCATTAGACCCAATATTCTTTGGAAATACTTGACAGTGTAGGCATGGCCTAGCCTGATCCTGGACACCGCTGACAGGATCGATTCGACACGTGCAGGGGACAACTGTGCCTGCATCGTGACCGAATCCCACACTACCCCAAGGAATGTAGTCCTCTGTTGGGAGTTAAGTTGCTCTTTTTGGCATTGAGCCGTAACCCCAGACGCTTCATATGGTCGAGGACGTGATCTCGATGTTGAACCGCCATCTCGTGAGACTGAGCTAATATTAACCAGTCGTCTATGTAATTTAATATGCGGATCCCTTGAAGTCTCAGTGGAGCAAGGGCTGAATCCATGCATTTTGTGAAGGTGCGTGGGGAGAGAGCTAGGCCGAATGGAAGAACTCGATATTCGTAAGCTTTGCCCCCGAAAGCGAACCTGAGAAACTTCCGATGTTGAGGAAGGATACATATGTGGAAGTACGCATCTTTCAGATCTATCGTGGTGAACCAGTCCTCTGATCTGATTCCGGCCACAATAATAGGGATAGTGAGCATCTTGAACTTGTATCTCCTCAGAGATTTGTTGAGATGTCTCAGATCCAAAATGGGTCTCATCCCTCCATCCTTTTTTGGAACTATGAAGTACCGGCTCTAAAACCTGTTTGACTCTCGTGGGGGGAAACATACTCTATGGCCCCTTTCGCTAAGAGAGACAACACTTCTTCTTCTAACACCCTAGCTTTTTTGGGGTCCACCTTGGTGGAGAACACCCCTCTGAAATTTGGAGGGCGGAAAAGCGAATTGAATCCTGTACCCATTCTCTATCGTGCAGAGAAGCTATTGCATGAGATTGGGAAGCTTCCTCCACTCGTGGAAGACGTGCACTAAGGGAGTCAGCCTCTCAACGCTGACTCCGGGAGTGTGAAGTTCGGTGCCTGGAAGCGATTGAACGGCAGGGGATAGTGGCCCCTTTTCCTTCTTTATGAACACTAGGTCTACAGCGTCTTTGGGTAGACTCTGTGCTGTGAAAGTCAACGTGTCCCGAAGCGTCATAGACGGCGGGGTTAACGTATACTCTTCCAGAGGGCTTCTTGAGAGGACAGGACTCATCTGACCTCCAAGAGGGGGCACCCTCTGATTCCCTGTTGCAACGTCAGAGTTTTTTGGCAGCAGACTTCCGATTTGAGACGATGGTAGTTCTCAAATCGGGTCTAGCCTGTTTAGCAGGATATCGAGGTTGCTGACTTGACCCCCAAGCTCTCTGAGGGGGGGCACGAGTAGCAACACTCTGTTTCTGCTGCTGTCTATATGTGCTTGTGGATGGCTGGGGCTGCCCTCGGGCTACAGGCCCCTGGGGGTAAGAGTGGCGAGGAATTAATATATTAAAAGCGGCTGCTTTTGTTGACCGTGTCACCAAAGAGGCCTTGAGACACAAGCGGTGCATCAAGAAGCACCGACTTATCCTTATCTTTAATGCCTGATAAGTTCAGCCATAAGTGTCTCTCCGTGGCTACTCTTTAATCTCCCCCAGCAAGTCAGCCTGGTATGCTTGTAAAAGATCCATGGTGTGTAGACATGAGCCAGCCCGACCTGCAGCCATGTAAGCCTTGCCCACCAGACTAGACATATGGTTTGGTGGGCAATGTTGGAGGTTTAAAGGATGATGCTGCTTCCGGTGAAAGATAAGTTGCCAGTGTATCTTCCACCTTGGGCATCATCCCATAGCCTTTGCCTCTAGCCCCTAAGACTGCGGAGAAGCTAGCAGACGTGGTGGCTATATGTGAGGAGTATGGCTTTTTCCACGATTTAGACAGCTCATCATGTAAATCGGGAAAAAACGGTAACCCCCTACGCTGAGGCTGTACCCGCTTTATTAAGAACCTTTCGTCCAATTTACTAGCGGGCTTAACCTCTGTTTGCTCTATGGGCCAGTTGCCGCATGGGCAACAACCTCCAGAATCTCCTCATACCCAGGGGAAAGAGGAATTTCATGAAATTCCTCTAATACCTCTGTATTAACACTAGCACTCTCTTGGACCTCTAGAGCAGTGCATAGAGCTCTCGGACGGGGCGGGAGAAGCCGCCATGCGGGCTCCCGGATCCCTTCCGAAAGCACTGTAAATGGGGGACTGAGAAGAGGCAGAAGCCGTCTCAGCACCCCCACGAAGCTCCATCTGCAAGCCCCATGATCTGAGACGCCGCACCGCCTCGACAGAAGCGGGTCCCGAACAATGAGGCTTGCGGTTTTTGCCTGACTCGTCAAACAAAGCTGCACGGGAGTTGAGCATTCTGAGGGGTAGCCACAGACAGTGTTCACAGGCAGCTCCCTCGAGAGCTGCCTTAGCATGCTCAGCTCCGAAACATTCTACACACTCATGTGTATCCCCACCAGTAATGTATCTAGGGCAGGGTGTAGCACACGGCTTATAATTTATCTTTCTCTTACTCATTTTACTAAAATTATACAACACAACTCTTTGATAACTTTAGACAAGAGACAAGACACATTCACATACACAGAACGCTTTGCTGAAATGGCAGAAGCTGAGTTACGCTGTTCCATTTCTGTCGGTCTCTCGACGTTGTATCGAACCGACAGATTGGGGTTTGTCTTGAGAACCTATCATCTTCTGAGTATTTAGAAAAGGCCAATGAAAATTGGCGAATGAAATTTGCATGCCGGACTCGGGCCCGGGCCCGCTGTTCTCTTGGGTGCAACGCACTCATTGAGGAAGGGGACGGACACGATGTCTGTCTCAGGTGTTTGGGTCTCCGGCTCGCTGAGGCAGCCTTTGTGGATACGTCCTGCCCACACTGCGGGAGGATGGCGATCCAGACATTGCGGTCACGGGTGGCTGTGTTCTTTATGGAGCAGCCACCACCTCGTCTGCTACCCAATCCGTGACGACAGTGGCTACGGCCCTGCCGCCCATTTCGGTTAGTACCGGGGGTGATACGGGGATCACTGTGAACGTTAACCCGCCAGCCGCAGGCTCATGGACCGTTCACGCCCCGTCTCGCTCGTCTGACCGTCCCTCAACAGGCGGTCCTACCCCGTCTTATTCCTCGGCCACGTACTCGGAGGTGCATGACGAAGATGAGATGTCAATTGCAACATCGGAGGGCGACCTTTTGGCATCCGACCCAGACGATTCCTCGGAGCTCCCTCCTTCGGGGGGTCGAGCCCAGGAAGAAGCGGACATTGAGATGTCAACCATGCTCTTCCGGGCCGCCGCGAGCATTGGGTTGCAGTGCACCGCCCCCACCCCAGCGCTCGCAGCTGGATACGTGGTACCTGGGGTCTGAGCGCGGCTCCAAGCCGCTCCCAGCTCCGGTACCGTTCTTCCCGTAGGTACATGAGGAGCTCAGTAAGACTTGGAATGCGCCCCTCACAGCCCGTTCCATTCAGAAAGGCTCTGTCGCCCTTACTTCCCTCGATGGTGGGGCAGCCAGGGGCTATGCCGAGATTCCCCAGGTGGTGTGTGCTGTCGCGGTGCACCTGTGCCCGCAGACGGTGGCCACCTGGAGGGCTCGGCCTAGACTTTCGTCCAAGGCGTGTAAGTTTTCGGCATCTCTGGTGTCGAAGGCTTACACTGCCGCGGGCCAGGCTGCCTCCTCCCTCCACGCCATGGCCATCCTGCAGGTCCACCAGGCCAAGGCTGATCTCGCTCTACGGGTGACTAAGGTGACGGCACGGGCCCTGGGTCGGGCGATGTCCACCATGGTGGTCCAGGAGAGACACCTCTGGCTTAACCTTGCGCAGATGCGGGACGCCGAGAAGGTTCGCTTTCTTGAGGCCCCATCTCGCAGGGTGGGCTGTTTGGTGACACCGTTGAGGACTTCTCCCAGCAGTTTTCGACGGTGAAGAAGGAGACGGAGGCCATTAAGCATATCCTGCCCCGCCGCAACTGCCTCCAGGCCATCGAGATCCCGAGCGGCGTCTGCTTCCCAGCAGCCCCGGCCCTCTTCAACACCGGCTTCGGCTCCAGTGCCCCCTTCCCAGGCTGCCTCCCAGAAAAGGGCGTCGAAGAGGAAACTGCCTACCTGTCAGCAGCCATCGCGGAAGCAGAAGCGGCCCTAACGGAGAGACCCCAGGGAGATCGAGGTTACCATCGGGCCAGACCCCAGCCACTCCACCGCTGGGTCGGATAGGGATGGTTCCTGCCCCGTCTCACCATCTGCTGGCCCCCTCCGGGGCCCACTTACTCACAAAAAGAGCTTCCTCTCTCTCTGGGTTATCACAGCCGCTCCCACCCTCGGCACGACGGTGGACGGCAACTCGACGTTGGACGGCCTCGCCCGCGCCCTGTACCCTCTTGGGACCTCGAAGTGGTCGTGGCGGGCCTCCAGAGACCCCCCTTCGAGCCCCTAGGAGAGGCTGATCTTTCTCGCCTGTCGATAAAGACGGCCCTCCTGGTGGCGCTCGCCTCTATCAAGAGGGTAGGGGACCTACAAGCATTCTCTGTGTCCGCGGGTTGGCTAGAATTCGGACCTGGAGACTCTCACGTTATCCTGAGACCACGACCCGGATACGTGCTCAAGGTTCCCACCACTCCTTTTCGGGACCAGGTGGTGAACTTGAGGAAGACCCAACCCCATCCGTGTTGTGTCCAGTACGTGCACTGCGCCTCTACTTGGGCCGCACGCAGAGCTTTAGAAGCTCTGAGCAACTCTTTGTCTGTTTTGGACGTCAGCAGAAGGGGAGGGCTGTCTCCAGACAGACACTGGCGCACTGGATCGTGGATGCCATCGCCACGGCATACCGATTACAAGATCGCCCCTGCCCCTTAGGAGTGAGGGCACATTCCACTCAGGCTGTGGCCTCCTCGTGGGCACTGGCTCAGGGCGCTTCTCTGGCAGACATTTGCAGAGCTGCAGGTTGGGCTATGCCCAATACCTTCGCGAGGTTCTACAACCTCCGCGGGGAACCGGTGTCAGCCCGCTTCCTGCAGGGCAACAGGTAGGACCGGCAGCCGGTAGGGCGTATGCCTGCGAAAGCCCTTCCCCCTATGGGGGGAGCTGCTGCTTTTTCGCCTCCCTTCTTTCACCTCGGGTAAAGAATAGGCATTCCATCCATCACTAAGCACCTTCCTGGGGGCAGGCTGGGCAGAGCAATCCTGCCCCCTTAGGCCGGGGAACAGTTGAGCCACCTGCATAGCTCTAACCGGACCTAGTGCTCCAGACGTGGCAACCCCCCCCTTCGTGGGCTGTTCCGTCTGATGTATCTTCATGAATGGTTCCCACCTCGGCAACCCATGACCTCCCTGTGTGGACTCCCACCTTGCGGTTAACTCCTTAGTCCGCACATTCCCATTAGTCTCCCCCGATGGCGAGACCATGTGGTGTCTCCACTACTCCTTAGGTAGTGGTCTCTGCAGCGTTTTTCCTCCAGGGGGGAATAATGCTTACCCAGTGGCCCTTACGGGCCGGGCGGCTTCTCGCTGTTAGAGAACTAGGCCTCCGCCCGTGACGGTCGGTGGCAGGGGCTTCCCAACTTTTTGCAAAAGCTCTGGGACCCCCTACCTCTCCACTGGAGGGTTACAATTTCGCGCCAGCGCTCACGTCTGACTCGCCCAGGCCAGTCAGCGTCGCTCCGCTGGAGATTGTGACGCGGCTCAGCGCTGTGGCGTTTTCCATAGGAACCCCAATCTGTCGGTTCGACACAACGTCGAGAGACCGACAGAAAGGGAACATCTTGGTTACGGATGTAACCTCAGTTCCCTGATGGAGGGAACGAGGCATTGTGTCCTTTATGCCACAACGCTGGCCGCCCACCCCAGCGGTCGGGGGGGATGCTTCGGCTCCTCAGACCAAAAGGTGAATGAATGAGCACGCCAGCTTCCCTCTTATACCCGGACATCCGGGGAGGAGTCCGGCATGCAAATTTCATTCGCCAATTTTCATTGGCCTTTTCTAAATACTCAGAAGATGATAGGTTCTCAAGACAAACCCCAATCTGTCGGTTCGACACAACGTCTCGTTCCCTCCATCAGTGAACTGAGGTTACATCTGTAACCAAGACATTTACCGCGGTCTATTTATACCTTCCGGTATTCGCGTCACTCTTGTCGTCATCGGTGACGTCATCTCCTCGCGACTATAAATCGCGAGTTAGTTCCATACACAATTTCACGCGAGTTGCGCTGCTGGTGTTCCCCCCCATAGAGTCATTCCATGACGCAGTGTCGAGTTCCCTCGAAAAGGAACACTTCAGTCCCATAAGTCTTTATCACACACCTTATTCCTTCTTTACCTACAGTATACATCACAGCCTTTATCCACACGTTGTTCATGTCAATTAAGTTTTTTGCTCCAGTTACATTTTACATTTATTCATTGGCAGACGCTATTACCTACTTAAAAGTAGGAGAGCATATAAACATTTTGTCAACACGCTAAACAGTACCGTTAGTTTACAAGGCCATGCTACTAGGAGGATTAAAGCTTGAGTAAGCAAGGGAGAGAATTTAAAAAAAATTTTTTAGACACAAGACATAGACAGTTATTGGTTAGTCAAATAAATGCAGAACAGGTATGTTTTGAGCTGTTTTTACATCCCTTCTCAAGGGGTGTTTTTTTTCAATAGAAAAATAGGTTGACGCACCACCAAAGTGCAAAACCAAGTATTTTTCTATTACACTCAACCACAGTGTTATGCTACCTGTCACCGTTCTGAACTGTTTGTTCTACCTCTGGAAATAAAGACCAATCAGGATCAAGTGTAGTGGTACATTGTGGTACACGGCAGGCTGTAATCTAAAGTGTTACCGGAAAATATTTTTGCATTTAATGAACTATCCACTTTACTAAAGTCCTTGAGAGAAAGAGAAAGATGAATTATTAATATAAAAAGCAAAAGCTGAAATCACTCAAGTGTTATACTGTACCTGACAATCGTTTGCCAACTTTTGCTTTTCTGTATTTTAACAGCTATTGTAATGTTTACATGTCCACTATCTCTTTCACTTGCATAGAATTCCTTTCAATTAACTTTATTTGTTATAAACAGTATTCATGTCTGTTAAATTGCATCCAATACATTGCAGTTCTGGGGTGGGTCTATTACTTTTACCCCTTTATAGTATCCATTATATTATTCATGTTGAGTTTACAAAAAAATGATACGATATGATCTTCAGAAATAATCAACACAGAGACCCCTTTGAAATACAATTTAAGGCTGACAAATAGCTAATTTAAATCCACAGTTATAAGGTCATATCTGAAAAGGTGTATAATTGGACTAATATACTACTGAATCATTTGAAAACCCTGCTGAAATTCAATTGAATGGAGTTTTACAGAATATAATGCTTCTAAAGCTGAACAACAGGCTGTAGTAGAGATAGAGGAGCAGAAAGAGATAGACACAGTTGAGAGGACGGACTGATGATATTTGCTCTGTAATACCTGCTGCTGAGGGGGATCAGTGAGTTGAAAAGCTAATAGTGGGCCTGGTGTGCAGGCGCAGCAGGGGGACGCTACTCGACTCCTGGCCTGATCTTTAAAGCAGTCTACAAGCACAGGTCTCTCCATCTCACTTCCAGAGCTGTCTTTTGCCAGAGCTCAGGACAGCGTGATCACAAACCAACCCTGGCAGGCCGGGACGCCGCTCCAGCTCATTACCAATGGAACTAATGGAGCCTGCATTACAGGTGTGTGAAGGAACAGCACATTTGCATGTGTCTATAACAAAAATGTGCTTTATATTTATAGCACTGTACGATCAGTGGATGATAAGGCCTTAATCACAAAAAAAATAAAATAAAAAGGTCAGCAAACTTATGCCGATGCCTTTAAAATACCTCATGTGGGCCAAATTCAAAGGTGGCAGACTTCTTCAAATTTAAATTTATGAATTTGGTAGACACTTTTATCCAAAGCAACTTACAGTGCTAAGTCAAACTAAATATGTGAACACCAAATCTGCTCCCTGGGATTCAAACCCACTACGCTTGCCACTGCTAACGTAATCATTTGAGTTACAGGAAAATTCTCACCAACAAGACACTACCATAGTGCCAAAAACCTGTGCAAGACAGTTTAAAAATATATACTGTACTGTCTGTATACCCACCTTTTATTAGCCTATATAGTTATGCATACATTTTTACGTTTTAAAAATATATAAATTCTGCATTAGCATACTTGCAATATTCATGCAACTTTTTTTACTACTCAAGGTAAATTGTAAAAATACGTTTTTAATATCTTTAATATCTTTAATATTTTTTATGTTTGAGATTAACCAACCCGATCTGTGTATAAAAAAACAGGAGTTTACCCTTTCCGATTGTGTGTAATACATATGCCAAAGTCCAATGTTGCGTGCGTATGATACGCACGCCAGGTGCTTTGGTCGTTTGCCTGGCATCATAACGAGACGCGATTCTTTGCATTTCTGAAACGGAATGAAGTACATATTATTCTTACTGTAAAAGGAACCTTGGGTATAGAGAGATGTATGGCTTAATATATTAACAATGGCATTGACTTTATAAAAGTGAAATTAAAAAACAGTGTAACTGTTACAGTATTCATAAACTTTGAAAATATATTTTTACTCGGAGGACGCCTTTTTTTTGCGTCAAAATCTGTGACGTCAAATGGTTGCAACCTAAACCCGTTCCCTTAATGCTTCAGCGAAGCACACGTGTTCCATATATAACAGTAAAATATGAGACATCAAACATAAGATCAGATATATAAATACAAAGGGACAGTAGGTGGCGGTATGTCCTCTTGACACAAGCCAGCCTGCTTGCCATAAAAGAAGAATGCATTCAGTAAGCGTCTGTTCAAGGTAAACATGCATTAAATCATAACATGCATTAAATCATAGCTTTAAACTACCGTCTTTAAGATAGTTAAGACTATTTTAAGACATCATCATCATCCACCATTATCGTATACTTTATATATTATGAGAATATACTGATAAACACAATAATAAGATGCTTGCGGTTTGGTTATATATTGTGTATTAGAGCACATGTGAATATTTGCCCCCGTCAGCTAATGACTGAGAGAGAAGACAATAGGCTAATTGACATCAAAAAGTCAAAATCTGGATAAGTGGCTAAAAAAGTAGTGTATTTATTAAATTTGCAATGATTTTGGTTATTGATATGTTTGTTTGTATTGTTTCTGACCAACAATATTAAAATGTATTAAAATACACCAAGTAGCGTCTTTATTTTATTTCTTTATTATTTCAGCATAAATTATATATTCAATTCAATTCAATTTTATTTATATAGCGCTTTTCACAATGTGCATTGTTCCAAAGCAGCTTTACAGGAGCAAATAAGAAAAACACAGAAAGGTAAAACACAGCACAGTGCATGGTGTTTATAGACCAAGCAAGATCATTATAATAAATAATATCTAATAAATAAATAAATGCAGTCTCCCGGTGAGGAAGCCAACACTGCACTGCTCTGCTGTGGCGAGGAACCCAAACTCCAATGATGAATAATGGAGAGAAAAAAAACTTCGGGAGCAACCAGGCTCAGCTGGGAGGGCCAGATCTCCTCTGACGTGTCATAGCTGCACTCAGTGACCCCGACCAAAGCCACCGAGCAACGTCCACGAAGAACAGGGAGAGCCCACGAGCCGCGACCCAGGAAGCCCCACCCGCCGAAACCGTGCAGTTCCAACCCGGTCCCATTCCGCGATCAACAACAGACAACAGAGGAACAACCAGGGAAAAGTAGTATTGGCATAATTAACTTTATTCCTCTGTTGTCCGACATCGACCACAAAACAAGACCAACCAGACCAGACCCACACAGTCCCAACAAATGAAACGCCCCGAACCACAACCAACAAGCCCCCCCACTCCCTACAACACCCAACCAGCTACCTCCAATCAAAGTCACTGAGTGCAGCCATAACTTCAAACTGCTGTCATGTGATGTAAGTTTAGCATTAAATACCAAGTATTGTAAATTTAGCATTTATGTGACAGGTAGTCCGTCTTTGCTCTCGGTTGGGCATGGAATTGTCTGAGCTGGGCCGGCCAGATGGTCGCCTTTTTCTTGGGTGGTGATGGAATTGCCTTGTATGGAGCTGGGATGGTCAGTCAGTCCGCAGGCTCTCGCAGGAGGATGGCACGGGATTTTCCGATGTAGCTGGCGTAATCTCTAGTTGTGGATGGGCATATGACGTTCATCTGGGCCTGGCAGAATCTCTCCCTACCTCGGGATGGGCATCCCGAGGCGAGGGCAGAAAGAGAATAATTAGCGTAGCTGCTGTTCATTAGCTATGTATTAGTGAATGCTTGTCTGAAAAGATGTGTCTTTAATCTAGATTTAAATTGGGAGAGTGTGTCTGACCCTCGAATAGTATCGGGGAGGATATTCCAGAGTTTAGGTGCTACGTATGAGAAAGCTCTACCCCCTTTGGTGGATTTAGTTATTCTAGGTGTTATCAAAAGTCTGGAGTTTTGAGATCTTAGAGAGCGTGATGGGTTGTAGTGTGGTAGAAGCTCTGTTATGTAGGTAGGGGCTAAACCGTTTAAGGCTTTATAATATATAGGGGCAGTTGTGGCCTAATGGTTAGAGAGTCGGACTCGTGACCAGAAGGTTGCTGGTTCGATTCCCAGGGCCGGCGGGTAACAACTGAGGTGCCCTTGAGCAAGGCACCTTACCCCTACTTGCTCCCCGGGCGCTGCAGTGATAGCTGCCCACTGCTCCTGGGGTACGTGTGTTCACCACTTGCTGTGCGTGTGTTCACTACTCTCTGGATGGGTTAAATGCAGAGGTCACATTTTGTTGCCTTGTACTTGTACTTGTACATGTGCAATGACAATAAAGTTGAATCTAATCTAATTAGTAATTAAAAGAACTTTAAAGTCAATACGATACTTAATGGGTAAGCGAGTGAAGGGTTGATAACATTGGGGTTATGTGATCGTATTTTCTGGACCTGGTTAGAACTCTGGCAGCTGCATTCTGAACTAACTGTAATTTGTTTATTGATGCTGCAGGACAACCACTAAGCAGTGCATTACAGTAGTCAAGTCTTGAGGTCACAAATGCATGAATAAGCTTCTCTGCTTCAGCCACACATAAAATATTTTGCAATTTGGCAACATTTCTAAGGTGGAAGAAGGCTGTTTTTGTGACATTTGAGATGTGATTTTTAAATGACAGGTTGCTGTCTAATATAACGCCAAGGTTAACTGTATTTGTTGGAGTAATAGTGCAGCCTTCAATTTGCAGGTCATAATCCGAAATATTCTGCTCACGTGTCTTTGGTCTGATAAGTAATATTTCTGTTTTATTCGAATTTAAAAGAAGGAAATTACAAGTCATCCAATGCTTTATATCGTCGATGCACTCTGCCAATTTGGATAGTTGGAAGGAATCATCTGGTCTTGATGAGATATATAGCTGAGTATCATCTGCATAACAGTGGAAGCTAATTCCATGTTTTCTAATAATGTTTCCAAGGGGCAGCATGTATATGAAGAATAGCAAGGGTCCTAAAACTGATCCCTGAGGTAATCCATAATTTACTTGCGTTAGATTTGATGATTCCCCATTTAAATGGACAAATTGATGTCTGTCTGATAAGTAAGATCTTAACCATTGTAGTGCCTGTCCCTGAATACCGGTATAATTGTGTAAGCGATCTAGAAGTATTTTATGGTCTACAGTATCGAACGCAGCACTAAGGTCAAGCAGGACTAGGAGTGAGATGTTACCTTTATCTGATGCTATAAGCAGGTCGTTTGTAATTTTAACGAGCGCAGTTTCAGTACTACGATGCGGTCTAAAGCCTGACTGGAATTTTTTGTGTATGTCATTATTTTGTAAGAAAGAGCACAACTGAGTGGACACTACTTTTTCTAGTATTTTAGACAGGTAAGGGAGATTTGAAATCGGTCTATAGTTTCCTAGTTCATTGGGGTCTTAGTTTGGTTTCTTGATAAGAGGCTTAATGACGGCCAGTTTAAAGGCTCCTGGGACATGGCCTAGATTAATTGACGAGTTGATAATGTTATAAATGGGTTCAATTGCAACGGGTAATAACTCTTTTAATAATTTAGTTGGTATGGGGTCTAATAAGCAAGTTGTAGGTTTAGATGTTGCAATAAGTTTAATTAAATCTTCCTGTTTTATAGGTGAAAAACACTGTAGCCTTTCTTTTGGGGCGATGGTTGGTACTAATTTATAGGACAGACTTGGAGGTTGAGTTTTTACTATTTTGTCTCGTATGTTTTCGATTTTCTCTGTAAAAAAAATCATGAAATCATTGCTACCAAGGTGCGGCGGAATACCCAGGTCAGGTGAAGTCTGTTTATTTGTTAGTTTAGCAACTGTATTAAATAAAAACCTTGGATTGTTTTTGTTAGTTTCTATGAGGTTACGGAGGTGCTCAGCCTTTGCTGCTTTTAGTGCCTTTTTATAACAGTTTGCACTCTCTTTCCACGCAATTTTAAAGACCTCTAATTGGGTTTGTTTCCATTTGCGCTCCAGTTTACGTGTTTCTCTTTAAAGGGCGCGAGTGGTGCTATTGTACCATGGTGCTGCGTTTTTCTCATTAATCTTTTTTGACTTCATAGGTGCGACAGCTTCTAATGTATTAGAGAAAATAGTACCCAATTTGCTGGTCATGACACGCAATAACTAGTTACATTTCTTAAATATAACAACAACACCCCTCACCCAACCAGCAAGCTAGTCGCCAGGGGTCTACTCCCACCTGCAACTAACATTAGGCGCAGGACCAGATCTCTGGTGACCATAGCAACCCACACCAAACCATCAAGATAAGAGTATTTTATGACAGAATGGAATGTAGGGAGATGAACTCTCTTTACTCACTTTGGGGACAGACATACGATCCTAAATACATCTCTATACAAATGTACATATATTCATTTATAACCTTTCCATGTATTGATGTTCTTGTTTTTATGTCTGTCTTAAACATTAATCCAAAGTAATTTGAATGAATGTGTGTATAACTACTAGAATTATTAGATTTGTATAACTCATTTAACCAAGATATGTACATCACGTTTGGTGTCTATGAGGCGCATTTGTGATTTCCTTAACGTTAATGTTTGTTGTGTCTTGGTAACTCTTTTCATATTAGTTTTATTAAACTCTTAGAAGTTTTCTTAGTGAACATCCAATCAGCTTCCACATGCAAAACACCATGTGGAAGACAAAGATAATTAACTTTCCCTCTGAAGGTGCCATCTCCTGATTGGGTCAGTCACGTCTGTAGGATGTGACATCCTTACAGTTTAACGGAGACCACAAGAAGAGTCTCTATGTGTTCGAGTGTTCGATGGGTTCATTCTTTCTGTCCTCCTTTTGCTTTTCTTTTTGTCCGGGTACTGTCCGTGCCACCTCTACAAGGGTAGAACTATCTCTAAAGGATGGACTAGAAGAAGACTTCACCTTTGACCCCTAAGTTTGTGCCAGGCTGCGGCCTCGTCTTTCCAGATACAGATCCTCTGCATAAAACTGGTTCTCTCTGATCACTTTCAGCCAAGATCCACTGGAGCCTCAACAAACTGCATCAGGACACTTTCTTTCTTTTGATGGGCAAGACTTGCAAGTATCATACTTGTCTCAAAGTCTCAGAAGTCAACTCAACGAGCGAGCAAGTGTTGAGCAGTTGCGAGAGCATAGAGAATCGCACGCGCGCTCGTCAAAGCCTCTGCTCGCGGACTGAATTTTTGCTCGCGGAGCAGAAATGCGCCTGCGTGAGGATTCTTTTCCGCTTGCGGATACTGTTCTGCTCGCTCGCGGAGTTTAAATGCGCCCTCGCGGAGCAGCTTTCCGCGCGTGGTTATCATTATGCGCGTTTGCATCGCGCGTGAGTTTTGGGTCCATTTAAACTCCATACCAATACCGTTTCATAATCGAAGCTGGCGCAATACGTTCCATTGGCAATTTTGAATCTGTGCGCAGCCGGGTCAGAGTTATTACGGCGGACGGAGAAGGGAATCGCTATTGGGTCTGTTATTCGGCCTCGGAACGCTCTGAATAATTGCACAAATAGCATCCAGCTGTATCTGCCTGTTATGTGTTGTGTCTTATAGTGTATTACACACTAACTGTCAGGTTTAGGGGTGGGGTGGGGTCGGGTTACGTGCTTAAATGCGTCTAAATTGCGCGAACGAAATAACAAACGTTCGCAAAATACGATGTCTGATCAAAACAATCGTCACACCCTACATGTCATGATGGCAAAATTACACCACAATATAATTTCGTCGCGTCATTGGACTACTGCTCTCCAGCGAAGTTAATGGGAACCATGGGCGTCCTTAGCACAATTTATTCGGGGCTCTAGCCCCGATTGTTTGTAATCTAGCCCCGAATGTTTGGGTCTGGAAATGTAATAATAGGAATTCAGTAACTGGACGTTTAAAATTCACTGCTGACGCTGTGTACACGATGCTGACTGCAGCCTCTCTCCCACACACGCCGAGTCTGACACACACAGCACGCACGCACATACACACACCACGTGAGTGATTTCAACCTATCCTCCTAGAACATAACCATGCAGTTGAGCTGCTCGACAAAATAAAATATAACAGTGTGAGGGCAGAGAAGACTACAAAACGGCAATGGCGTGTGCCCTTTCATTTTGGCAGAAGATGAAGAAAGGTATAAACTTTAGTGCGCACAGACGAAAATGTACCCCTATAACTCATGGTATATAAATCCGGATTATCACAAAAATCCCGCACAGTTTTTCGTGATTCTGCTATTGCGGTTTAATCTTAATCAAAGATAGCAAAAATGAATTTTATCAATTTGTGATGCATTATTTTTACGAGGATAATGCACAGATGTTGCCCTTCGCTCATTTGAGGTCAGTGAGTGGTCTGTGTGAACCTTTCTTGCCTGGCTGCTGCCTCACGTAAATGCCAATTACCGGTGTTGTGCCAAGAAATGTACCCCTGCCAGATTATGCACCCTCCCTCCCCACAATGGTTAGGGTGAGGATTAGGTGTTAGGGGAGGGGTTAGGTTTAGGATTAGGTGTGGGGAGGGGTTAGAATTAGCCAATCGGACAGCGTGTTATTAAAGGAGGTGCATAATCTGGCAGGGGTGCATTTCTCGGCACAACACCGGGTGAAGCAATAATATCCTAATATATGAGTGTAGTGGAGCAATACTGTTTTGTATTCCTTGTAAAAAAACATCATCCTTGAGCAAATGCTTCCCGTGAGCGTGCAAATCTTGTCTTTGAGGTTTATTGCTTGAATGGTAAAATACACATATAATTATGTCAAAATGTCCGTCGAGTTTTTTAAACACAGTCGGGTATGAAGTAAACAAACAGTTTTTGGGAGAAACTTTTTAGGACGTGTATCACTGGATCCACGCTTTACCGCAAGTCTAAAGTGCTAGCAGCTCAGTCACACCAGCAGTTATTAGGGCACTGGCTGTTTGTGTTTACTTAAAAATTTACTTAAAACCTTTCATTTTTTATTTATATTAGGTTAAGCATTATCAATTATAGTTATTAAGTATTTATATTCATATAAATACTATAAATACTAGTATTTAAGTAATTAAAGTTGTAAAAAAACATTACAAATATTTACACAATTTACAAACAAGGAAAAATCCTTAAGGTACTGATTGTTAATTTCATGCATTATTATCGCCCAGCTCATAAACGTGAAAGCACTAACGCATTACAATCATTACTATTTTTTTTTGCTCAAGTCATGTCTTGAAGATACTCTGTGATGATCCCACCATCAAAAAAACAAACAGGAAAAATACATGGATAAAATAATCATAAAGAACTTTGAAAAGTTCACAAGAGAATGAAGTACAGTAGACATAAATAGCTAGACATAGATAACAATGGGTCAGATGTATAAAGTTTCATATGATTATTTTGTGTTTGCATGAACACATTTATGCAATATATTATCAAAGCATATTTTCCTTTAGAAGAATAAATGTAAATTTATGTGATTATTTTGTGTTTGATTAGGGCTGTCAACCGATTAATCGCATCCAGAATAAAAGTTATATATCTGTGTACAATGCATATTCATTTTGTATTTATAAACTCAAAACATACACATACTTGTCTATATATTTAGGAAATATTTAAATGTATTAATAAATATTTACCAATAATTGAAATTCTAAATAAACGTTTATTCATTGTTATATTTTATGTTTTTCTTAAATAAATGCATTTATGTCACGGTCCAACCTTCTTGTTTATGAATTTCTAGTCATGTGGCAGGATCGGGACAGAGCCCTTAGGTTTTATGTGGAGAGAATCATATTATTGTCTATCTCAACATAATATGCGTTCTTTCCAGTGTCTTGTCATTGGCCCCGCCCCTCTCGTTTCATGTATTGTCTCCCTGCCGTGTCTTATGTTTCACACCTGCCCTCGCTCGTTATCCTTCGTTTGTCTTACCTATAAATGCCCTCATGTTTCTTTGTCCTGTGCTCATGTATTGTACTGTGTATGTGTACTGTGTATCTAGTGCTTACCTTATGTTCTTTGTGCTTGTATACCCATTCATCGTTCCCGTACTTACCCTGGTGTCTGTTAGATCTGTTAGATCTGTGAGTGTTTCCTGTTTGCCTTTTTGCTTTTACCCCGTGTCCTGTTTTAGATTTAGTTCTGTTTCTTGCCCCCTCGTGGGAAGTGTTTTGTATTGATTTCTTGTTTTGTTTCTGTGTATGTAGTTCTGGTTTTGTTTTGCACCCCATCGTGGGTTTTTTGTTTTATATATTAAAGTCTTGTTTTGTTAACTCTTTACCGCTGCCTGCATCTGGGTTCTTTCTCCATGCATTCGTGACACATATATGTGTATGTGTTCATGAATACAAAATTAATTGGCACAATATACCGACATAAATTACTTAAACACAAACTTTTATTCTGGGTGCGATTAATCGTTTGACAGCCCTAAACTATATTGCATAAAAAAGTTCATGCGAAGCATATTTTCCTTGAAAAAAATACCCCTTACAACCTAATCCAAATTCCCTACATTAGCCTCTAATATTTTAGGCTCAGCCCCTGATGGTTTTATATTCTAGATACGCCCCTGATGGGAACTATTGGCGTATCATACGCACACAAAATTGGACTTTAGAGTATGCATTACACGCAACCGGAAAGCGTAAACTCGTGTTATTTATATGCAGATTGATGAGACCGGGTTATGATTAACAGACATAATCGTTTAGTGATCATGAAAACAGAAAAACTGCATTCTGTTTTTAACTTCATTGAAGCAAGTAAATAATGTCAGTATTTGCATTGTTAGATAAGTGAACACTGCAAGATTATAACACTACATTTAATTAAAGTTTAGGTGGAGTAAACACACATGCACACATTTTTTCCCCACAGCCTTGAATAGCTGAAACTGATGGTGCAAGAACTTTTCAACACATTATAGACATTTTGTGTCCTGGGGGAAAACATCTGGTTGAGACGCCATATGGATCTTACATGAAAACACAAAAGCATGTACTGTATTTGAGATGATGCTTGTGCTGTGCAGACATTCGGCTGGCGTGGTGGCAGTTTCAAGCTGTCAGCTTTACACATGACACTTTGAGGGCATCTTTCACTGCCAGAAAAGATGGCCATGAAAGCTCCAGTGACTGTGTACAAAGACACATGAGAAACGGACATCGGCATCCTGTCTGAGTGCAGTCTTGCATGAAGCTGTGAAATATAGAAGAGCTGTTTTTAAACGTCGAGGTGGTGATGCGATGGTCTTGGCAGCAAGTATTGTGTAATTTCTGGGCACATTTTCATGATTTTTACATGATTTTTACATGTATTGAGCACTGTTTTAGCGCACTGTTTTAGCACTGAGCACTGTTTTAGCACTGTTTTTCACCACAGTTATAAATGCACTTGATAAAATACCTAAAAAGTATTGAGAAGTGTTCATAGGAACATTAGTACATAGATGGGTTGATCTGAAATCATAGTCAATAAGAATAATTACATATAAGTAGGTTTATGATGATAATTTGATTATTTAAAGAAGAATTGATGATTTAATGACACAATCTGTACCTGTAACCAATGATTGTTCATATAAATGCACTTAATGTCACTTTATGAATGTTTAAAGCACATTTGAGCACAATATAACAAGGTAAAATCCAGTGATGTTTTTAGAGGCCTAAAGTTTGAAGCCTGTTGTGTTCTCTCTAAAACCTGGGGATTTTCCACTGTTTACAAGTAACCATGATTACGCACGGACGCCACGCCGTCTCGTATGGAGACCATGGCTTGTTTGGTGGTCTCGTGTAGTTACAAATTATTTTAAAAATGATGTAATAACCAGCGTACCACCATTAGATACGTACCTTGTTACCTGGGACTTATTGGTGGCAGACAATTAACAATTGGTTAATAAAAATAAGAGATAACGGGAAAATACCTGATTGGTTTTAGAGAGGACCACCTTTCAGAAGTTTTACTATAACTGTAGACTGAAAACACTTGGTTTTTAGATGACTTTGAACATCTCACTTTGTTTGGCTCGAGCAAATAAAGTTAACTCCTCAACATCCGGACCTTCTCTGATAGATTTTTTGAACTACAAGACTGAAATTTTTCCACAACACAAGCCACTCTGTCAGCTTTCCCTGAGAGCTTACTGTTCTGTGCTCATATACACACGCATTACTTATATTGCCACAACAACAGTATGTTTCTTGCAGATCATGGAGCGATGACCTTTGAGACACCTAGTTGAGATATCTGTATCATCTCAACATAGTCTTACACCTTAATGAAGACAGGTGAGTGTTAATTGAAAACACTGCCTCTAATTGGCTCCATGCAGGTATGCGCCTCAACACCACACTGATTAATCATTTATATAAAAAAGGGTGTTACTGGTACTGACGTATGCAGTACAAATTAGGTCATAGCAATTATTATAATAAAGTGAGATTCTCATCTGACTTGTAAAGTTATCGATTTTTGCTATCATTGGAATGAGACCCATCTTTTCAATAAATAACGCAAATTCCTGTTTCAAAATAGGGACCCATTTATTTGTATGCATATATGGCACGGCAAAATATTACCCATATTGGTTCATAAAATGTTTACATTTAGATGTTTTCTACATAAAATCATCCTACTTAATGTAAAGAACATTCTTTAAAAAATGTAATAATGATATCTATAAAATTGACTAAGTAAGGCCATGTCAAAGATTAAAATTAAATGTTGATGCTCCCAATGTCAATCTCATTTCAAAGAGTAGACATGTTACTGTAATTCATCTCAGTGAAATCTCATAGTCAATTCAAGTCAAGTCAATTTTATTTACACCATATTCATAGCAAATCAGCTTTACTTTATAATTAAAAATAATAATAGTAATAAATGAACCAAAACAAAACAAAATTCAAGTTTTTTTGGGTAATACATATTAGCCCCAAAAGCATGTACAATTATATACCTTAAAACCCACAAGAAATAAATCCATTAGAATTCGAGTGATTTTGGAAACTCTAATCCTAATCTTGTACTGTATACAGTACAAGATTAGTTCTGAGTATACAAGATATATTGCTCTGGTGTCTGCAGGTTGTATTTTGTGGTAACAGAGAAATATACAACCTGTGGCCCCAAGTGGTTAAATGTATTTCATGCTGAAACATAATAATGACAACGTTTTCTTTAAACAAAGGAATCACATAGGGTTTTGTTTGACACAGACATGTATATTTATATTAGTCAGTTGATCCTGTGGGAACTCAGATGCACTCCAGTTGCTTTGGGCTGCCGCTGGGGTCTGACTGCAGCTCTTACACATGCAAAAACAATGAAATGTCAAACGCACATTGCTAGTTCATGTCACCCTCCTGTCAGTATCTTTCTATGTCTCTTCCCTTTTCAGTCTTAACTGAAATTGTGAAATGATGTTCCCTTCTTTTTGCATTCTGTTTGACCCTTCATGAGATGTGATGTGTGAGAGTATCTATAACTTCAATCTGAATGTGTTTCAAAAGTTTCCTCTTGCTCTGCAGGTATACACTCTTAAAAATAAAGGTGCTTTAAAGGTTCTTCACAGCGATGCCATACAACAGTGGATCCCAAACTTTTTTGCCCGGCCCCCCTTTTGTAGAAAAACATGTTTTCGAGCTCCGCCGGATACCCACCACCTACATACAACCACCCACATGAAGACACTCTCATGATACTTCCTTTACCTGCAAACTCATATAATATTTATTGAATGATATTGGTTTAATTTCAATATAATATGCTTTCATTTGTACATGCAGAGGAAGCATTTTGCAGCTGAAGTCAACAGAAGCGCGAACGTGTAATTGATTAATATTGTTGTGTGTGGGGTACGTGTAATTGATTAATATTGTTGTGAGAAAGATGGCGCGTAAGTAGGTCAAGTTCACATTACGATCAGCTGTGTCTCGTTACAGTGATTGGTGAGGAGATGCATAAGAAGCTGCGAGAGTGAACAGCGAGGCAGAGAGAGAACGGCTGGGAAACGCGCCACACAGTCTGCCGGACGAAGAAAGTCTACCTCGAAGAGAAGAATTCTTACGGAACTGTATTTAAAGTTGTATGCTGATTAGAAGCGCCATAGCGCAACCTTGATTTTGATTGTGATTGAGAAAATAAAGCGCATCTTCGTTTCCCAGCCACGCCGACCCGCCTCCTTTCTTCCTGTCTCTACGAACTGAACTACACTGGTGCCGAAACCTGGGAAGAAAGAAGTGAGCTGCCGCCGCCATGCAGTCCCCGCCAACCACGCCATTTGCGGACGTGATCAAGTCACTCTCCGGTCTTCACCGTGAACACCACCAGGCGCTGCTGAGCCTTCGGGATGACCAAGAACGACGCTTCTAAGCCCTCGTCCAGGCTCAGCAGGAAGACCGCGAGGCGTTCCGGAGCTGGCTAAGTCCCCCAGCCGCTAGTCTCTCCCTTCACAAGATGGGAGCTCAGGATGACCTGGAGGCATTCCTCGAGTTATTCGAGAGGTCCACGGAGATTGCGGGCTGGTTGCTGGAAGTCTGGTCGGCGCGGCTTATCCCTCTATTAACGGGGGAGGCCCAGCTGGCCGCCCAGCAGTTGCCAGGACCTCAAGAAAGCTATCCTCCAGCGGGTCGGCCTGAGTCCTGAGCAGCACCATCAGTGGTTTCGCTCACTCGAGCTTGGGGAGTGCGGCCAGCCCTTCGCGATGGCCCAACAGCTCCGGGACGCATGCCGCAAATGGCTGATGGCAGATGGAAGCGACGTCGAGGGAATCATCGACAAGGTGACACTGGAGCAGTTCGTGGCGCGGCTGCCAACGAAGACCGCGCAGTGGGTGCAGTGTCACCGCCCAGCGTCGCTGAGTCAGGCCATCCAGTTGGCGGAGGACCAAATGGTGACGTGCCCCGGGGTCAGCCTACCCCGTCCATCCACCTCTCTCTCTCTCTCTCTCTCTCTCTCTGTGTCTACCCCCTCTTTACCCAAACCTATCCCCTTTCCCAGGACCCGGACATGCCTCGTCCCCAGGCCAGCACCCCAGACCCTGGAGCCAGCGGAATCCTTCCGGCCAATCCAGCGAGGAGCGGACCGGTACAGCAGGCCGGCCGGGCTAGGTCGTCACTCCAGCCTCTCCTCACCAATCTCCTGGCCTACTTCCTGCCGCTGGGGCGGCGGAAAGGTCTGGGCCGATCTGTTGGCGGTGTGGGGAGCCGGGTCACACGATCGACCGCTGCCACGTGATGGAGGTCGGTACGGTGATCCGGATCCCCGACTCTCCACAGATTGCCCCCGATTCAGCCGGCCTGTATCAAATACCTGTGAGTATTGATGTGGTAAAAGTCGATCTTGAAGTTCAAAAAATCTCTCATACAAAGAAGGTTCAGGTGTCAAGGAGTTAACTTTATTTGATCAGGCCAAACAAAGTGAGATGTCCTCAGTCATCTGAAAACCAAGTGTTTTCCAGCCTACAGTTATAGTGAACCTTAGGAAAGGAGGTTCTTTCCTAAACCAATCAGGTAAATTCCCTTTATCTTTTATTTTTATTATCCAATCATTCTTGTCTGCCACTATTATCTTCTAGACAACAAGGTTTGTATCTAATGGTGGAATATGGACCTTTACTTTTTTAAAAAAAAAAATGAATTTTCCTGTTGGTACCAGTTTTCGGGACACAAAATGAACAACATGTTCGACCTTCTGAACTTCTGAACTTTATCCAGCCACGGCGTCAAACAGATCTCAAAGACATCAATATGTTCGACCTTCTGAACTTTATCCAGCCACGGCGTCAAACAGATCTCAAAGACATCACTGAATTTTATATTACTGAAATTTGTTCTATACTTGTTTATAATGATTAAAATATACTTATATGTTCAAACATCACTCAAACAATGCTTAAGCATACTGATTATGTCATTAAATCATGAAATCATCTTCATATATTCAGTAACACTCAATCGTTGGTCTGATTATTAACACATCTCCTTAATATCATTCCTATGAATACAACACATCTCCTTAATATCATTCCTATGAATACTTCTTAAAGGTGGGGTGTACAACAGAGCCCAAAAATGCAATTGCATCAAAGAATGATCAGAATTATGCACAATAGTATAAAGGGGAATATGTATCAGGCCTTGGTGGATTCAGGGTGTAACCAGACCTCCATCCACCAACGTCTGATTCAATCCGTGGCAGAGGATAAGAGCCACATGGTTAAGGTACGGTGCGTGCACGGGGATGTGGTGAACTACCCCTTAG
This sequence comes from Triplophysa rosa, assembly GCF_024868665.1. Lineage (NCBI taxonomy): Eukaryota > Metazoa > Chordata > Actinopteri > Cypriniformes > Nemacheilidae > Triplophysa > Triplophysa rosa. The sequence goes on from NC_079913.1 coordinate 14,881,847, forward strand.
TGTCGCTGCCAATCCAATTTCGGGGACAAAAGCATAGCATAGAGGTGGCGGTTAATCCGCACCTCTGACTTCCGCTAATTTTGGGGACGAATTGGCCAATGTTTACAGCGTTATTGGGGCAATTGTGTGTGGATGTCTCTTGGGCAAAGCGAGGGCGGCGGAAGGGGGCAGTCGCGCAGGCGGGATAAGTGGAGCCGGGGCCACGGGGATCAAAGCGAGGCATAGAGGTGGCGGTTAATCCGCACCTCCGACATCCGCTAATTTTGGGGACGAATTGGCCAATGTTTACAGCGTTATTAGGGCAATTGTGTGCGGATGTCTCTTGGGCAAAGCGAGGGCTGCGGAAGGGGGCAGTCGCGCAGGCAGGATAAGTGGAGAGACGGTGCACCTCTACGGCGCACCGTAGAGAGACAACAGCTTTCTCGGTGCGACGATTTCCCCCTAGAGCAGTCCCACGATGACTCCCTCAAACATGCGTTTGAGCAGGGCATTCCATCGACAGAGAGCTTCTCCAGCCCGCGCAGCCGCTCACCTATCCTTATTTTGCCATTTTAAAGGACCGGTTGTATAGAGTGACCCAAGACATTCAAACAAACAGAGATAAAACCCAGTTAGTCGTACCAAAGAGCCGTCGGGAAATGCTTTTCGAGGCGGCGCACTGTAATCCAATGGCCGGACATTCATGAGAACGTGCGCAGGTGGTGCGCGTCTTGTCCTGAATGTCAGCTGGTAACCGGCCACCCCAAAAGCACCATTGTGCCCACTTCCGCTGGTTCAGGTCCCCTTCGAAAGAATTGGCATGGACCTGATTGGGCCATTAGAACGGTCAGCACGAGGGCATCGCTTCGCATTAGTCATAGTAGATTATGCGACGCGGTACCCCGAGGCAATGGCGCTCCGCAGTATTTCTGCAAAAAGTGTTGCGGACGCCCTCTTTCGTATCGTTTCCCGCATGGGAATCCCGAAGGAGGTTCTCACGGATCAAGGCACGGCGTTCATGTCACGGACCCTCCACGAATCATATGGGCTATTGGGCATTAAAGCGATTCGCACCAGCTTCTATCACCCAAAAACGGACGGGCTGGTTGAACGGTTTAATCACACATTGAAAACAATGATCCGTAAATTCGTACATGAGGAGGCCAAGAATTGGGATCGTTGGCTGGAACCCCTGTTATTTGCCGTGCGCGAGGTCCCGCAATCCTCCACGGGGTTTTCCCCCTTCGAGCTTCTCTATGGACGTCAGCCCGTGGGGTGCTGGGGTAAGGGAGGCTTGGGAGGACGGACCTTCGGACAGCAAAAATCTAATTCAGTATGTCCTGGACCTGTGAGCAAAACTCCACACATTGGGCAGCTGTCCATGGAGAACTTGCTACAGACCTAGGACAGACGCATAGAGAGAAAGACGTAAGAGTAAGTAGGTCAAGATCACATTACGATCAGCTGTGTCTCGTTACAGTGATTGGTGAGGAGACGCATAAGAAGCTGCGAGAGTGAACAGCGAGGCAGAGAGACAACGGCTGGGAAACGCGCCACACCGTCTGCTGGACGAAGAAAGACTACCTCGAAGAGAAGAATTCTTACGGAACTGTATTTAAAGTTGTATGCTGATTAGAAGCGCCATAGCGCGACCTTGATTTTGATTGTGATTGAGAAAATAAAGCGCATCTTCGTTTCCCAGCCACGCCGACCCCGCCTCCTTTCTTCCTGTCTCTTTCTTCTTCCTCTCTGAGGACACGGAGGGTGCTTGTAGGCCCCCTACCCTCTTGGAGGTGAGCGCCATCAGGAGAGCCGTCTTTATCGTGAGGTGAGAAAGACTGGCAGCTGCGAGGGGCTCCAAGGGGGGGGCCTCTTGAGGCCCGCCACCTAGGTCGCAAGAGGGTACGGAGCGCGGATGAGGCGGTAGCCTTCTCGCGCCCCCTTGGGAACCTAATGACCAGGTTGTGCTGTCCCAGAGGCTTCCCAGCAACTGGGTCGTGATGAGCGGCCGTAGCTGCTACATACACTCCCAGTGTGGTGAGGGGAGAGGTTACTCTCCAGTCTCTCTTGAGGAAGGGACAGCACGTTCCCGATCGAGCAACTCTGTGGGCCTTCTCTTCGAGAAGAGCACCAGGACGAGAAGAGGCGTCACTTATGGGCATATAGCCGCCTAGTGGCCGAGGCCCTAGTCTGAGTGGTGTCCCAACCCCATGGGGTGGGCCACTCCGGATCTCCTCGTCCCGTCCAGACATGGAAGTTCCAGGGGTCTGCCTGGTATGCCGTAACGTGCCCCTTCCCCTGGGAAAGGGGGTCCTTCGCCAGGGGGATCGGCCAGTGTGGAGTTGTTTTTAAGAGCCTTAGCTCCAAGAACCAAGTCCGGTTGGGCCAATAGGGCGCAACTAGTACCACTTGATGCTCCTCTTCCCTGGCCTTGCACAAGACCTGTGCAATGAGGCTCACTGGGGGGAAGGCATACTTCCGCTTACCCCGCGGCCAGCTGTGCACTAACGTATCCGTGCCGAGGGGTCCCTCGGTCAGGGAGTACCAAAGTGGGCAATGGGAGGAGTCCGGGGAGGCAACAGGTCCCCCTGTGCCTGGCCGAACTGCTCCCATATGAGCTGGACTGCGCGGGAATGGAGTCGCCACTCTCCGCGAGGCGTCGACTGACGAGAGAGCGCGTCGGCTGTCTGGTTCAGGTCGCCTGGGATATGTGTGGCTTGCAGGGAGCTGATCACCTGCTGACTCCACAGGAGGAGGCGTCGGGCGAGTTGTGTTAGCTGCCGTTAGCGAATGCCACCCTGTCGATTGATATACGCCATGGCAGTTGTGCTGTCTGACCGGACCAGCACGTGCTCGCCCTGCATGAGAGGCTGCAGCCTCTTCAGTGCAAGTAGCACAGCCAACAACTCTAGGCAGTTGATATGCCAACGCAGGCGGGGGCTCGTTCACCGCCCCGACACTGCGTGCCCATTGCACACCACACCCCACCCCTGCAGGGAGGCAACCGTCGTCACACGACGTGCCTTGCTGCCCTAGGGGGATCCTGTCCACCAAAAAGGTCATTGAAGACCAGGGGGACGGTGTGCGTCAGCAGAGAGGCGTGATGACCATACGCCTGCTGCCGGTGTGCCACGCTCTCCAGGGAACCTGACTCTGTAGCCAGTGTTGGGGCGGTCGCATGTGCATCAACCCAAGGGGGACCACCCCCACCGAGGATGCCATGTGCCCAGGAGCCTCTGAATTGTTTCAGGGGGACCGCTGACTGCCTGAAGTGCTTCAGGAAGTTCAACACTGACTGACCGCGCTCTGAGTCAGTCACGCTGTCATAGGGACGGAGTCGAGTTCCATACCGAGAAAGAGGATGCTCTGCACAGGGGAGAGCTTGCTCTTTTCTCGGTTGACCTGTGGTCCCAACCGATCTAGGTGCTGGAGCAACAGGTCCCTGTGTGTACACAACAGATCTCGCGAGTGTGCCCAGATGAGCCAGTCATCGAGATAGTTAGTACCCGCACACCTCTCTCCCCGAGGGGAGTGAGGGCGGCATCCACGATCTTCGTGAAGACTCGGGGACAGGTACAGACCGAAAGGGAGGACTCTGTACTGATATTCCCACCCTCAAAAGCAAGACATGAAAGTAAGCATCCTTCAGGTCGATTGCCATGAACCAATCATGACATTTGGTAGACGCCAGGATGCGCTTCTGCGTGAGCATCCTGAACGGCAGCTTGAGTAGGTGCCTGTTCAGGGTACGCAGATCTAGCAACCACCCTTTTTGGGGACGATGAAGTCCCGAGGGCGGCCGAGTCGTGGCGGGGGAGGATATGCTTGATATCCTCTGTCTGCTTCTTTACTGTCGAGAATTGTCGGAGTCAGATGCCAGTACGTCACCCCCCAATGCTGCAAGAGACATCTCATCATCACGCATCGTGTCCGAATACGTGGTTGAGGAACAAGATGGTGGGACCGTCTCCTAGGGAACGGTCAGACGAGCGAGTCGAGGCGCGAACGGTCCGTGAGCCAGTGGCTGGCGGATTAACGCTCACAGTAATCCTCATATCACCCTCGCTGCTTGCCGTAGCGCACGGCAGGGCCATAGTCCTGCCGTCACGGAACGGGAAGCAGACGAGGTGGTGGCTGAGTCCTGTGGGAACACAGCCACCTGTGACGCAACATCTGCATTGTCAACCGCCCGCAGTGCGGGCAGGACGTATCCACAACGTCTGCCCCAGCGTACTGGAAGCAGACATCGTGTCCGTCCCCCTCCTCGATGAGTTTGTTGCATCCATGAGAACAGCGGGACATGCCACGCTGGAGAAATTTGCTCTTTTAGAGAAAAAAACTCGAACACTTCTGGCACTGCCGAGACGCCCAGGGGCAGTCACTGCAGGAAGGGACAGTCTGCTGCACCTCGTCGTAAGATTCCAGCAGTAATTCGGCATAGAGTTTGAAGTCTCGAAGTCGATCAGTGTGAAGGCTCCGAAGAACTTGGATATCCGGGGGCGGTGTCTGGCATGCAAATTTCATTCGCCAATTTCATTGGCCTTTTCTAAACTAGTCAGAAGATGATAGGTTCTCAAGTCAAACCCCATCTGTCGGTTCGACACAACGTCTCGTTACCTCCATCAGGGAACAGAGGTTAAATCCATAACCAAGACGTTACATCCGTAACCAAGATGTTTTCCAGTCCTGATAACAATATTTAAAATAATAATATACTCTACTATAAATGACATTGACCTTAATTGAATAATTGACTGTCTCTGACAATACAACATAGCATGTGTTCCCTTTCTGTCGGTCTCTCGACGTTGTGTCGAGCCGACAGATGGGGTTCGCTCTTGAGAACCTATCAACTTCTGACTAGTTAAGAAAAGTCCAATGAAATTGGCGAATGAAATTTGCATGCCGGACTTCGCCCCCGGATATCCGGGTATAAAAGGGAGACAGCGTGCTGCATTCATTCACCTTTTGAGGAGCCTGAGAGCATCACTCGACCGATGTGGTGGGCGGCCAGCGTCGTGGCTTGAATGACACAACGTCTCGTTCCCTCCATCAGGGAACAGAGGTTACATCCGTAACCAAGACGTTCACTTTCTGTCGGTCTCTCAACGTTGTGTCGAACCGACAGATGGGGTTCCTCTGGAAAACGGCACTGCGCTGTGCCGCGTCACAATCTCTAGCGAGGCGACGCTGACTGGCCTAGGCGTGTCAGACGTGAGCGCCAGCGCGAAATTGTGACTGTCCAGTCGAGAGGTAGGGGGTCCCAGAGCTTTTCTTAAAAGGTGGCACCGTAAGGGCCACTGGGTAAGCGTTATTTCCTCACTGATTTAACAGAGACCACTTCCTACCTTAGGGAGGAGTTTAATGGAGACACCAGCATGGTCAGGGGAGAACTCATGGGAAAAATGTGCTTTGGACGGGAGTCTAGGTCGAGACCCCCAGGTGGCCACTGTCCGCGGGCACAATTGCACCGCGATGGCACACTCCGCCTGGGGGAAATCGACGTATCCTCTAGCTGCCCTACCATCGAGGGAAGAAAGGGCGACGGAACTAGGTTCTCAAGACGAACCCCATCTGTCGGTTCGACACAACGTCGAGAGACCGACAGAAAGGGAACTAAAATTACAATATACCAGAACAATATGCAATAATACCAAAACGTGCAGAAAGAATATATTTGTTAAAGTATATAGTGTATTTAAACAAAATCATTAGTCTCCCAGTGAGTAAGCCAGTGGCAACGATGGAAGGAACTAAAACTCCACTATAGATGTATGTGAAAGTGGAGAAAACAACATTGTGAAAGGCCAGACTCAGCCAGGAGAGCCAGTTCTCCTCTGGCATATTAAAATAGCACTGCTACAACTTCAGAGAGGATAATTACTGAAAACTGTAAGATTCGACAGAAATATTTAGCTGTGCTGGTTAATGAAAAGAGAAAAAGAACTAGTGTGGATAGAAAAAAAGAGATATTTAGGTCTGTCCAATATTATTCTGGTTCTGGATGACTGTAGGTTATGGCGGTAGTTCTCATCAGGTGGATTATATAGCAGGAATGCAAAAATAGGCTACCTCCTTAGCATTCATCTTATAACTGAAATGCAACCTAGTAACCTCTACAAGAACACGCACGCACACACAGACACACAACCACACACACGGATATCCTCAGTGGGCTGGTGGACCTGTGAACCTGACTGCCATCGGTTGGAGGCTTCATTAGCTGTGGCATTTAGAGGAGGCGTTGCTCTATGGCCAATACAAATGCCAACGTGTCGTATGTGGCACACATATTACTCTGACACACATGGAAAGGTTAATAAAGTCTATGAGTGGAAGACATCCATGTTTAGATCTAGAGCTTGTTCTCCTTACACCTTTAGACTACTTTGAACAACAATTAGCTTAAAAGCTTACTTGTATGTATTACTATATATACATTATTAAAAAAAAAAATTCATCAACGAAAATTTAGCTTTTTTTAGTGCTGTTGTCGCTTTGTAGTGTAGGTTACATTATGAAAACAGAGCCTTTCAAAAACAATGACATATTTCATGTTCTGCAGCGGAATGTGAGGACATTTTCACTTGCTTCTGCAACTTCTGCACAAAGATTCTGCAGCAATAACCCCACCTCATTGTGTCTTTCCTTTTAAAAAACTCTCTACATTATTGTGACATTTCAAAGAGGCAGAAAGTAAATAAAGGCCTAACAGACACATGTTGAAGCGGCTTAAGTTTTACTCATGCACAGTTTGTGGTTGTAAGCATTTTCAGACTTTTTAGTGTGGATGATCAGCTTTTGGAAAACACGTGAAAACGCTAGTGTGGATGAAAAGTGTTTTATAATAAAATCTGTTTTACTGTAGTCAAAAATAGACAATCACAACTGTCAAATGTCACAAATCTGTAACTTAGAAATACCTGTTCATATCTTCATGACTAAACAAATTATGACATCCTGTTCTTTGTAGCTTTGTACAATATAATAAAGACCTAATGTGATGCCAGTTATTGCTGTTCTCAGCGGGTCGTGACCGCTGACAGCCCAAACCTCGCACCTCTGAAAACGACGAAACACATTTTAAAACTTGACATCAGATTTTAAGTTTAAAAACCAATGAGCCGGGTGAGGCACTCAGTCTACTCTGCAGGTGCTGGTAACAGATGGAGGCAGAGGCCATGGTGAGTGGGAGTTAGACGTAGGGGCAGACAGCAGCTGAGCTCAGTTGCACTGGAAACAGATCAGAACATTGAGTATGCCAACCCAGACGAAGAGATGGTGATAATGGCAGGGGATGTGGGATAAGAGATTCAGATAATGGGTAGGGAGCACAGGCAGGATGTCTGGAACCAAAGGCAGCTGGGCACAGCCTAATAACACAGCGAAGGGCAGGAAAAAGCATGGACAAAGCACAAAAAACAAACTGGGCAGGGCAATATAACAAATGCCAAACAGGAACAATTAAAAAATAAACTGAACTGCAAAATATTACTGGAACTCCAGAAATAACTTTACAAGGCAGGACAAGACAAACTGCTTGATATTATAACTTCAGTAAAAGTAAAGCTTAGCACAACGAACTGGCACAAGACAAGAGAAACACAAGGAATAAATAGGAGAGAAAATGAGGGAAAGAAACAAGGAGCAGGTGAGAAGAGAGAAAACGATAGACATATATTATGATATAATCATGATCGTAATGATGACATATGATTACGATCACCTTCGTAATCATACTTTAGATTTAATACTGTTTTATGGTATAAATGTGGACGACTTT
>NC_079913.1:14893398-14917742 GCF_024868665.1 Triplophysa rosa
AGGTTGTATCTCGTTATTGGTGCTGCTAGACCTTAGTGTACAAACAGGGACCTAGTGCTCCGGCACCTAGATCGATTGGGACCACAGGTCAACCGAGAAAAGAGCAAGCCCCTGTGCAGAGCATCCTCTTCCTCGGTATGGAACTCAACTCTCTCTCCATGGCAGCGCGACTGACTACAGAACGTGCTCAGTCAGTGTTGAACTGTCTGATCAGCGGTCCCCCTGAAATAATTTCAGATGCTCCTGGGCACATGGCATCCTCGGTGGGGGTGGTCGCCCTCAGGTTGATGCACATGCGACCGCTCCAACACTGGCTACAGAGTCGGGTTCCCTGGAGAGCATGGCACACCGGCAGCAGGCGTTTGGTCATCATGCCTCTCTGCCGACGCACCCTATCCCCCTGGTCTTCAATGACCTTTTTGGCGGACAGGGGTCCCCCTAGGGCAGGTCTCAAGGCACGTCGTGTTGATGACGGTTGCCTCCCCGCGGAGAAGACCCGCGGAGTTGCTCGATCGGGAACGTGCTGTCCTTTCCATTCAAGAGAGACTGGAGAGTAACCTCTCCCCCTCCACATTGGAAGTGAATGTAGCCGCTACTGCCACTCATCACGACCCAGTTGCTGGTAAGCCTCTGGGACAGCACGACCTGGTCATTAGGTTCCTAAGGGGCGCGAGAAGGCTACCGCCTCATACTCGCTCCGTACCCTCTCGCGACCTAGGTGCGGGCCTCAAGAGGCGCATCAAGAGACATCTGCAGAGCTGCGGGTTGGGCTAAGCCCAACACTTTCACGAGGTTCTACAACCTCTGCGTGTAACCCGTGTCAGCCCGTGTCTTGCAGGGCAACAGGTAAGACCGGCGACTGGGAGGGCGTACACCTGCAAAAGCACCTTCCCCCCTCCTAGGTGGGTCAGCGTGCTAGTTCCGCCTCCATTCTTTCCCCACTGGGTAAAGAACAGGCCTTCCTTCCATCACTAAGCACCTTCTGGGGCCCCAGGCTGAGCAGAGCAGCCCTGCCCCCTTAGGCCGGGGAACAGTTGAGTTATCTACCACATAGCTCTAACCGGACCTAGTGCTCCAGACGTGGTAACCCCACGTTACGAATAAATTCCTATATGCAATATTAAGTAAAACTTTAAAATTCTAAAGCAGCCCCCCCCGGTCAGGCAGATAGTGCAAAAACAGTATGCAAACGGTGGCGAGGAACCCAAAAACCTCAGGAGAACCCAGGCCCAACCAGGGGATTCCAGTTCCCCTCTGGCAAAAGCTGCTGCCTCTGCACAAGCTCCAGAGAGCTTGCACAACAAGGCTAAATAAAATAAATAAACTTAATAATAAAATAAATTATAGTTTAAGATTATCATTAATAATCTAATAGCATTTGAAATTTTGTGGTGAAGACATGTCAAGAGACCGCGTCCTTCTTTATCCAGCTCTATCATCTCAGCTCTTGTCAGGTCCCCACTTCCCATTCTCCGCTCTACCATCAGGTCAGGCCATGAACTGCATCCTGCTCGCTGTGGTAACCTTGGAACAATGAGACAAGACTGGCTGAGAGTAGAGTACTGTTCTGTACTCTTTGATGCAACAAGTACATCAGTTGTGTTTTTGGTTCCGGTTGATCTAACTAATGCAGCCTAAACCCTCTGAAGATTTATATTATGGAAGAGTAGTGTATGCAAGATTAAAAAGATGCGTCTTTAGTCTAGATTTAAACTGACAGAGTGTGTCTGCCTCCCGGACAGTGCAGGGAAGACTATTCCAAAGTTTAGGCGCTAGATAGGAAAAGGATCTACCACCTGCACTTGATTTTGAAATTCTAGGTATTACCAACTGACAGGACGCCTGAGAGCGTAATGCACGTGAAGGACTGTAATACAAAAGGAGTTCATTCAAGTACTGAGGAGCTAAACCATGTAGGGCTTTATAGGTAATAAGCAAGATTTTAAAGTTAACGCGATGCTTTATAGGTAACCAGTGCAAGGTTGACAGAACCGGGCTAATATGTTCATACTTTTTTGTACGTGTAAGAACTCGAGCTGCCGCGTTTTGGACCAATTGGAGTTTTTGTAATAAGCCTGCAGGGCAACCACCTAACAGTGCATTACAGTAATCTAGTCTTGATGTCATGAATGCATGAATTAACTTCTCTGCATCTGAGATTGACAGCATATGACGTAGTTTAGATATATTCTTAAAATGGAAAAACGCAATTTTACAGGTGTTGGCGACGTGGCTCTCAAATGACAGATTACTATCGAATAGAACGCCAAGATTCTTTGCTGACGACGAGGGTTTTATGGAACATCCGTCAATAGTTAAACAGTATTCTTGGTTGTTACTTATAGCAGTTTTCGGTCCAATAAGTAACACTTCCGTTTTGTCCGAGTTCAGTAATAAAAAGTTGTTACTCATCCAGTTTTTTATATCGACTATGCATTCCATTATTCGATGGAACTGCTGTGTTTCATGAGGCTTCGAGGAAATATAAAGTTGAGTATCATCAGCATAACAGTGAAAGCTAACTCCGTGTCGCTTTATTATATCTCCTAGAGGTAGCATGTATAATGCGAAGAGCAGAGGCCCTAAGACTGAGCCCTGTGGTACACCGTACTGGACTTGCGATTTGCGTGACACCTCATTGTTTATTGCTACAAATTGAAAACGGTCGGATAAATAAGATTTAAACCATTTCAAAGCTATTCCCTTAATGCCGACATAATTTTCGAGTCTATGTAGGAGTGTGCTGTGGTCAATGGTATCGAATGCAGCACTAAGGTCTAGCAGCACCAATAACGAGATACAACCTCGGTCAGACGCCAATAGCAGATCATTTGTAACTCTGATCAAAGCAGTCTCTGTACTGTGACATGCTCTAAATCCAGACTGGAATTCTTCATTGATGTCATTCCTTTGGAGGAAGGAGCATAATTGAGTTGAAACTACTTTTTCCAGAACTTTAGATATGAAAGGTAGATTCGATATAGGCCTGTAGTTCCTTAGTTCTCTAGGGTCGAGTTGGGGTTTTTTGACAAGGGGCCTTATAACAGCCACCTTATATGCTTTAGGCACATGTCCTAATGTCAGAGATGAGTTAATAATACCAAGAAGAGGATCTATAATTTCTGGGAGCATCTCTTTCAGTAGATTTGTAGGTATAGGGTCTAGTATGCATGTTGTTGATTTAGATGATCTAATAATTTTAGACAGCTCATCTTGATCTACGGTATAAAATAATTGCATTTTCTCCTTAAGGGCGCTGTAGTTAGTTTGTTCAGCGGGTTTCACTTCTGATTGCATTGTTATAATTTTTTCTCTAATATCTTGGATTTTATATGTGAAGTAGTTCATAAATTCATCACTGCTATGCTGATATACAGGATCAGAAGTCACTGACGATTTATTTTTTGTTAATTTAGCCACCGTGTTAAATAAAAACCTAGGGTTGTGCTGGTTTTCTTCTATTAGTGATGAAAAGTAGGCGGATCTAGAAGTTTTTAGGGCTTTCCTGTATTTTCGAATACTATCCTTCCATGCTGTACGAAATACCTCTAATTTAGTTTTCTTAAAGTTGCGCTCCATTTTTCGGGCCGCTTTCTTTAGAGCCTGAGTGTGTTCATTATACCACGGCCAGTACCCTCTTGTAAATGAGATTGTAAATCTCAAGAGTTTTTAAAATTTTCCTGGTTAAATAAACCCTTGGACAGACATGTCCTTTCTCCGGGCTGGAGTCCCGATCGGGCAGGTCTCGAGGCGTGTCGTGGTGACGAGAGACACCTCCCTGCTCGGCTGGGGTGCTGTGTGCAACGGGCATGCAGTGTCTGAGCGCTAGACAGGACCCCGCCTGCAGTGTCATATCAATTGCCTGGAGTTGCTGGCTGCTTGGCTTGCTTTGAAGAGGTTCCTTCCTCTCATTCAGGGAAAGCACGTGCTGCTCCGCATGGGTGGCACCAGGGTGGCAGATGTCGCAACTCGCCCGATGCCTCCTCCTCTGGAGTCAGCAGCTGGTGGAATCCCTGCGGGCCACTCATATCCCGGGTGACCTCAACCAGACAGCCGACGCGCTCTCTCGGCAGGTCACACTCCGTGGAGAGTGGCGACTCCATCCCCGCGCTGTCCAGCTCATTTGGGAGCAGTTCGGGCAGGCACAGGTGGAACTGTTTGCCTCCCTGGACACCTCCCATTGTCCGCTTTGGTACTTCCTGACCGAGGCCCCCCTCGGCACGGATGCCTTTGCGCACAGCTGGCTGTACAAGTGGAAGTACGCCTTCCACCCAGTGAGCCTCCTTGCATAGGTCCTGTGCAAGGTCAGGGAAGTGGAGCGTCAAGTTCTGTTGGTTGTCTTGTTGGGACAAGGAGATCCTTTGTGACCTGCCTCCCGCAGTTGAGAGTACGATCACTCAGGCAAGAGAAGCCACTAGGCTACTGTTCGCCTACTGTACGCCTCTTCTCATCTTGGTGTTCTTCCCGTAGGGAAGACCCACAGAATTGTGCAATCAGTGTCATATTGTCCTTCCTTCACGAAAGGTTAGAGAGCAACCTCTCTCCCTCCACGCTCAAGGTATATGTCGCCGTGATTGCTGCACATCACACTCTTGTGGCAGGTAAGTCTCTCGGGCAGCACGACCTGGTCATCAGATTCCTGAGGGGCGCGAGGAGGGTCAATCCTCCCCGACCGTGCTCCGTACCCTCTTGGAACCTTAATGTTGTCCTTGTGGGCTCTACCTCATCTCACGATGAAGACGGTTCTCCTAGTGGTGCTCGCTGCCGTCTCGAGGGTAAGGGATGTGCATGCACTCTCTGTGTCCCACGAGTGCCTAGAGTTCGGGCTGGGCGATGTCCACTTGGTGCTGAGACCCCGGCCGGGCTACGTGCCCAAAGTTCCCACCACTCCCTTCAGGGACTGAAGGACTTGCAGGCGCTCCCCCCAGGGAGGAAGACCCAACCCCTTCAGTGTTGTGTCCAGTACGCGCCCTGCGCCTCTACTTGGACCGCATGCAGAGCTTCAGAAGCTCTGAGCAGCTCTTTGTCTGTTTTGGAGGACAGCACAAGGGGAGAGCTGTTTCCAAACAGAGATTGGTGCACTGGATCGTGGACGCCATCACCTTAGCGTGCCGATCCCAAGATCTCCCGTGCCCTCCTTGTGGCAGCAGGTGAGTCAGTGCACTGTTCCAGCTTCCCTACTTCCTCCACTGGATGAAGTATAAGCATTCCATCCATCACTAAGCACTTTCGAGCTTACGAGCCGTGCGGAGTGGCTCGTATCCCAAGCCCAGTATAGGTGAGTCTCCCTCACGAGGTGAACCCCTATACCTGAGCTAGTGCTCCACACGTAGTGACTCCCCCTCCTTGTGTATTCCCTTCTGACTTTTCCTCACTCTTGGTTCCCCTGTCGGTGAACCTGTGACCTTCCCTCGGTGGACCACCACTTCTGTGCACCCCTGGTTGGAGCCCCGCACTACTACTCCATGAGATCTCCCCACTGGTGAGACTGTGTAGGTATTCCATGTATTATCTCCCTACGGAAGATGTGGTCTCCGTAGTGTTCCCCCCTCAGGCGAGGGCGTAGCGCCTCCTAGTGTTCCTTACGGTGCCGGGCGGCTATCTTGCCCCTAGAGTAGCAAAGGCCACGGCCGTTAGTAAGAGCTTCTCATCGTGATTCACGCAATTGATGCCTTACTACACCACCGGAAGGTTACGATTCGCGGTTATGCTCACTTGTGACTTGCCCAGGCCAGTCAGTGTCGCTCCCTGCTAGAAATCGTGTCACGGTGCAGCCTCGTGGTTTTTCGTGTAGGAACCCCATTCTGTCGGTTCGACAACGTCGAGAGACCGCCAGAAAGGGAACGTCTTGGTTACGTATGTAACCTCAGTTCCCTGATGGAGGGAACAAGATGTTGTGTCCATCATGCCACAACGCTTCGCCGTCTACTAGCGACTGAGAATGCCTCTCAGGTTCCTCAGCCCAAAGGTGAATGAATGGGCACACCATCTTCCTTTTATACCCGTATGTATGGGGCGGAGACTGGCATTCCATGCCATTCGCCAAGTTCATTGGCCTTTTAAAAGTACAATCAGAGATTATAGGTTCTCAAGATCAAACCCCATTCTGTCAGTTCGACACAACGTCTCGTACCCTCCATCAGGGAACTGAGGTTCCCTTTCTGTCGGTCTCTTGATGTTGTGTCGAACCGACAGGTTGGGGTTTGTCTTGAGAACCTATCATCTTCTGAGTATTTAGAAAAGGTAACCGTCCGCTGCACCACGTCGTAGATTCCAGCAGAATATTGATCACTGAAGATCGCTGTGTCGCTCATCAGATGCTCTGAAGAACAAACGGTGAATGAAATTTGCATGCCGGACTCCTTCCCGGATGTCCGGGTATAAGAGGGAAGCCGGCGTGCTCATTCATTCACCGTTTGTTCTTCAGAGCATCTGATGAGCGACACAGCGATCTTCAGTGATCAATATTCTGCTGGAATCTACGACGTGGTGCAGCGGACGGTCCCTTCCTGCAGTGACTCTCCCCTGGGCGTCTCGTCAGTTCCGGAGGTGTTCGAGCAAATTTCCTTTTCTAATAGAGCAAATTTCTCCAGCATGGCTTGTCCCGACACTCATCGAGGAGGGGGACGGACACTTCGAGTACACTGGGGCAGATGTTGTGGATGCGTCCTGCCCGCACTGCGGGCGGTGACGATTCAGATGTTGCGTCACGGGTGGCTGTGTTCCCACGGGACTCAGCCACCACCTCGTTTGCTCCCCGTTCCGTGGCGGCAGGACTAAGGCCCTGCCGTCCACTACGGCTAGCAGCGAGGGTGATATGAGGATTACTGTGAGCGATAATCCGCCAGCCGCTGGCTCACGGACCATTCGCACCTCGTCTGATCGTCCCCCAGGAGACGGTCCCACCGTCTTACTCCTCAATCATGTATTCGGACACGATGCGTGAAGATGAGGTCTCGCAGCATCGGGGGGTGACGTACTGCCATCCGACTCCGATGATTCCTTGGGCTCCTTCTCTCGGGGGGTCGAGCCCAGGAAGAAGCGGGCGTCGAAATGTCAGCCATGCTTTCCCGGGCCGCCGTGAGTGTTGGGTTGCAGTGCACGCACTGCCTCTCCCAGCGCTCGCGGCTGGCTACATGGCGCCTCGGGTTTGAGCGCGGCTCCAAGCCGCGCCCGCCCCCAGTGCCTTGTTTACCGGAAGTGCATGAAGAACTTAGTAAGACATGGAAATGCCCCCTTTCCGGCACGTTTCATGTCAAACAAAGTTCTGTCACCCTCTCTTCCCTTGAGGTTGAGACAGCTAGAGGATACGTCGATGTCTCCCAGGGGCTCGACCTAGACTCCCGTCCAAAGCATGTGCGGTCTCGACATCTCTGGCATGTTTCTCAAAGCACCCGTCTCGCAAGGAGGGGGCTGGTTGGTGTTACTGTCGAGCCACAGTTCTCGAAGTAAAGAAGAAGAAGCAGTCCTCCCGTGCCGTGACTCGGCTGCCTCGGCCGTCGAGTCCCATGCACCGTCTGCTTCCCAGCAACCCTGGTCCTCTTCAATGCCCTCCAGTTCTGGTGCCCCCCCACTCAGGCGGCCCCCTGGAGGAGACAGCGAAGAGGAGACCATCGCCCCATGAATGGCCAATGAAATTACGAATGGAATTGCATGCTTGACTCCGCCCCCGGATATCAGGGGGGACGAGGTTACATCCGTAACCAAGACGTTCCCTTTCTGTCGGTCTCTCGACGTTGTGTTGAGCTGAAAGATGGGGTTCCTATGGAAAATGCCACAGTGCTGTGCCGCATCACAATCTCTAGCGGAGCAACGCTGACTCGCCTGGGTGAGTCAGATGTGAGCACTAGCGTGAAATTGTAACTGTCCAGTGGAGAGGTAGGGGGTCCCAGAGTTTTTGAAGAAAAGGTCTTCCCTAACAGCGAGAAGCTGCCCGGCACCATAAGGGCCACTGGGTAAGCATTATTCCCCCCTGGGGGAAAAACGCTACAGAGACCACTACCTACCGTAGGGAGGGATTAGTAGAGACACCAACATGGTCTCACCATCAGGGGAGAACTCATGGGAAAATGTGAGGACTGCAGGAGTTAACCGCAAGGTGGGAGTCCACCTAGGGAGGTCATAGGTTGCCGAGGAGGGAACCATTCATGAGGATATATCAGACAGAACCACCCATGGGGGGGTGGTTACCACATCTGGAGCATTAGGTCCGGTTAGAGCTATGTGGTAGATAACTCAACTGTTCCCCGGCCTAACGGGGCAGGGCTGCACTGCCCAGCCTGCCCCCAGGAAGGTGCTTAATGATGGATGGAATGCCTGTTCTATACCCAGTGGGGAAAGAACGGAGGCGTAAATAGCCGCTGATCGCCCTAGAGGAAGGGGGAAGGGCTTTCGCAGGTGTACGCCCAACCGGCTGCCGGTCCTACATGTTGCCCTGCAGGACGCGGGCTGACACCGGTTCAACGCGTAGGTTGTATCCCAACCCCCAGCTCTGCAGATGTCTGCCAGAGAGGCGCGCTGAGCCAGTGCCCATGAGGAGGCTACACCCTGAGTGGAGTGTGCCCTCACTCCTAAAGGGCAGGGGCGATCTTGAGATCGGTATGCCGTAGCGACGGCATCCACGATCCAGTGCACCAGCAGGGAGGGAGGCTAAATTAGCACGCTGACCCACCTATATAGAAAAAGGGGGGAAGGTACTTTTGTAGGCGTACGCCCTACCGGCTGCCGGTCCTACATGTTGCCATGCAGGACACGGGCTGATACCGGTTCTACGCGGAGGTTGTAGAACCTCGCGAAGGTGTTGGGCAGAGCCAACCCACAGCTCTGCAGATGTCTGCCAGAGAGGCGCCCCGCGCCAGTGACCACGAGGAGGCTATACCCCGGGTGGCGTGAGCTCTCACTGCCAGTGGGCACAGGCGGTCTTGGGATCGGTATGCTGTCATGATGGCATCTACAATCCAGTGTGCCAACCTCTCAGCCCTCCCCTTCTGCTGACCTCCAAAACAGACAATGAGCTGCTCAGAGCTTCTGAAGCTCTGCGTGCGGTCCAAGTAGAGGTGCAGTGCGCGTACTGGACACAACACGGATGGGGTTGGGTCTTCCTCCCCAGTGGGGAGCGCCTGCAGGTTCACCACCTGGTCTCTAGGGGGAGTGGTGGGAACTTTGGGCACGTAGCAGGTCCAGGGTCTCAGGATAACGTGAGAATCAACGGGCCCGAGTTCTAGCGCCATCAGGAGAGCCGTCTTTATCGTGAGGTGAGAAAGAGCGGCATCTCCGAGGTTGTGCTGTCCCAGAGGCTTCACAGCAACTGGGTCGTGATGAGCGGCAGTAGCGGCTACATACACTTCCAGTGGTGAGGGGGAGAGGTTACTCTCCAGTCTCTCTTGAGGAAAGGACAGCACGTTCCCGATCGAGCAACTCCGCGGGTCTTCTCTTTGAGAAGAGCACCAGGATGAGAAGAGGCGCCACTTATAGGCGTATAGCCGCCTAGTGGCCGAGGCCCTAGCCTGAGTGATGTCCCAACCACTGCAGGGGGTGGGCCACTCAGGATCTCCTCGTCCCGTCCATACATGGAAGTTCCAGGGGTCTGCAGGTCCTTCGCCGGGGGATCGGCCAGGGGGAGTTGTTGTCAAGAGCATTAGCTGCGAGAACCAAGTCCGGTTGGGCCAATAGGGCGCAACTAGTACCACTTGATGCTCCTCTTCCCTGACCTTGCACAAGACCTGTGCAATGAGGCTCACTGGGGGAAGGCGTACTTCCGCTTGCCCCGCGGCCAGCTGTGCGCTAGGGTATCCGTGCCGAGGCATCACTCGGTTTAGGGAGTACCCAAGCGGGCAATGAGAGGAGTCCGAGGAGGCAACAGGTCCACCTGCGCCTGGCCGAACTGCTCCCATATGAGCCGGCCTGTCGATTGATATACGCCACGGCAGTTGCAGCCTCTTCAGTGCAAGTAGCAGAGGTGGGACCAAGTCATTGTATTGCAAGTCACAAGTAAGTCTCAAGTCTTTGCCCTCAAGTCCCGAGTCAAGTCCCAAGTCAAGACAGACAAGTCCCGAGTCAAGTCCCAAGTCAAGACCGACAAGTCTCAAGTCAAGTCCCAAGTCCTACAGTTTGAGTTTCGAGTCCTTTCGAGTCCCTTTAAAGTGAACCCAGTGTATAGAGAGATGTATGGCTTAATGCGTTGTAATAGCCTTACACTACTAGCATTTATCGTTAGAAACACATAAAATATTTTCAGTTCTTAAAAAAAAAACTAAATGTAATACTCATTTTAACCTAAGGAGGCCGCCATGTTCTTTTTCGATGACGTAAACTGGTTGCAAGCACAGCTAGGCAGCCAAACTAAACACCGACACACTAATCAGTTCTTCAGTAAATATAAGGTTCTGTAGGATAATATATATATATTATATATATGTTTGTAACAATGTTCACAGCAAGGAAGAAGGAGGAGGGAACCGGCGAACGTTGAACAACAAAACTTTAATAAAATAAACAAACAACAAAACGAAAGTAAAATGCCAGCAGCTCCCTCACGGTCGACTGCCGGTCACACATAATAAAACATAATGTAAAGTCCAGGCCTGGTTCTCTCTCGTCCTTTACTGTTGTCGCTCCTGCTTTTATATAATGCTAAAAAAAGAAAGAAAATAAAGACGCAATTTGGTGTATTTTCCTACATTTTAATATTGTTTGTCAGAAACAACACAAACATGCATATTAATAACCAAAATCATTTCGAATTTATCATATACACGATGTTTTAGCCATTGTACAATGCATTTTATCCAGATTTTGACTTTTTGATGTTGATTTATCAACATCAGTAGCCCAACGTTATTGTCTTCTCTCCCTCGGTCATTAGCTGACGGGGGTTAATATTCACGTGTGCTCTAATGCAGAATAAATAACCAAACCGCAAGCATTATTATTGTGTTTATCAGTATATTCTCATAATGTATAAAGTATACTATTACGGTGGATGCCGATGTCTTAAATGTCTCAAAGGCGGTAGTTTAAAGCTATGATTTAACGCACACTCACCTTGAACAGACGTCTAATATTGAACACATTCTTCTTTTATGGCTGGCAGGCTGGCTTGTGTCAAGAGGACATACCGCCACCTACTGTCCCTGTGTGTTTGTATATCTGATCTTATGTTTTACGTGTCATATTTTACTGTTATATATGGAAAACGTGTGTGCTTCGCTGTTGCGAAAGAGAACAGGTTTAGGTTGCAACCATTTGACATCACGGATTCTGACGCAAAAAATAGCGGCCTCCTAGTAAAATTATTTTTTCAAAGTTTATGAATACTGTGACAGTTACACTGTTTTTTTATTTCACAATTATAAAGTCAATGCCATTGTTCATATATTAAGCCATACATCGCTCTATACCCAGGGATCCTTTTAACGTGTTTGCAATGTAACGTTAACAGTGAGTTTACAGTCTCATTGATTTAACTATGCACCTAGCAAAGTTACTTAGCCGATAAGCTAACGTTAGCGTCATTCAAAACTTACCGTTCTTTGTGCAACTTCAAATGTCGAACGAAGTTAGAAGTTGTTGCGTCTCCATCTGTAATCTTCGACCCGCATGTTTTGCATATTGCAGTTCGTTTTTTGTTGACCACCTCGTAGTTTTTATACCCGAACGAAACTATCTTCGGTATCATCTATGCCAACTGGCGCGTTGTTTGACAGTTCTTCTTCATTGGTTGTCCTGCAATTTGATTGGATGGATACTGTCGGATCAAAACAACGTGGATCTAAATTGACTGGATGTTGTGCCGACAGCACACACACACACACAGATGCACATAAACACAGAGAGAGATAGAGCGGTCCACGTCAACATACTTTTTAATCTTTGGGTTTTGGGGAAAGTAGCAAGTCTTTTCAAGTCAAAAGGCTCAAGTCCAAGTGAAGTCACGAGTTACTGAAGTTAAAGTCCAAGTCGAGTTGCAAGTCTCTTTACATTTTGTCAAGTCGAGTCAAAAGTCATCAAATTCTTGACTCGAGTCTGACTCGAGTCCAAGTCATGTGACTCGAGTACACACCTCTGGCAAGTAGCACAGCCGACAACTCTAGGCAGTTGATATGCCAGCGCAGGTGGGGGCCCGTCCACCGTCCCGACACTGCGTGCCTGTTGCACATGGCACCCCAACCCCAGGGGGTTAGGGTGCGTCGGCAGAGAGGCGTGATGACCATACGCCTGCTGCCAGTGTGCCATGCTCTCCAGGGAACCCGACTCTGTAGCCAGTGTTGGAGTGGCCGCATGTGCATCAACCCGAGGGGGACCACCCCCACCGAGGATGCCATGTACCCAGGAGTCTCTGAAATTGTTTCAGGGGGACCGCTGACTGTCTGAAGTCTTTCAGGCAGTTCAAAACTGACTGTTTTGAGTCAGCCACGCTGTCATGGAGACAGCGTCTCCGTCGAGTTCCATACCGAGAAAGATGATGCTCTGCACAGGGGAGAGTTTGCTCTTTTCTCGGTTGACCTGTGGTCCCAACCGATCTAGGTGCCGGAGCACTAGGTCCCTGTGTGTACACAACAGATCTCGCAAGTGTGCCCAGATGAGCCAGTCTTTGAGATAGTTTAGTACTAGCTCACCTCTCTCCCCGAGGGGAGTGAGGGCGACTTCCGCGATCTCCGTGAAGACTCGTAGGGACAGGGACAGACCAAAAGGGAGGACTCTGTACTGATATGCTCACCCTCAAAAGCGAGACATGAAAGTAAGCGTCCTTCAGGTCGATTGCCATGAACCAATCTTTACGTCTGGTAGACGCCAGGATGCGCTTCTGCGCGAGTATCGAGTCGCGGTGAGGGAGGATATGCTTGATATCCTCTGTTTGCTTCTTTACTGTTGAGAACTGCAGCTCGACAGTATCACCAAACAGCCCCCCCCCCCCTGCGAGATGGGTGCGTCGAGAAAGCGGACCTTCTCGGTGTTACTCATCTCTGCAAGGATCGGCCAGAGGTGTCTCTCATGGACCACAAGTGTGGACATCGCCCAACCCAGGGCCCGCGCGGTCAGCTTGGTAGCCCATAGAGCGAGGTCGGTGACGGCGCGGAGTTCCTGCATAAGCGCTGGGTCTGTCTTACCCTCGTGGAGCTCTCTCAACGCCTTGGCCTGGCAGGAGCAATAGCGTGGAGAGAGGAGGCAGCTTGGTCCGCCGCAATGTAAGCGCTCGACACCAGAGATGCCGAGACCCCACATGCTTTTGACGGGAGTCTAGGTCGAGGCCCCCAGGTGGCCGACGCCTGCGGGCATGAGTGCACCGCAGCGGCAAGCTCCACCTGGGGGACATCGACGTATCCTCTAGCTGCCTCACCCTCGAGGGAAGAGAGGGTGACAGAACTTGTTTGACGTGAACTTGCCGGAAAAGGGGCGTTCCAGGTCTTACTAAGTTCCTCATGCACTTCCGGTAAACACGGCACTGGGGGTGGGCCTGGCTTGGAGCAGCGCTCAAACCCGAGGCACCATGTATCCAGCCACGAGCGCTGGGAGAGGCAGTGCCGGCACTGCAACCCAATGCTCACGGCAGCCCGGGAAAGCATGGCTGACATTTCGACGTCCACTTCTTCCTGGGCTCGACCCCCCGAGGGACGGAGCTCCGAGGAATAGCCGGAGTCGGATGGCAGTACGTCACCCCCCGATGCTGCAAGGGACATCTCATCATTATCACGCACAGTTTCCGAATACGTGGTTGAGGAACAAGACGGTGGGACCGTCTCCTGGGGAACAGTCAGACGAGTGAGACGAGGTGCGAACGGTCCGTGAGCCAGTGGCTGGCGGATTAACGCTCACAGTAATCCTCATATCACCCTCGCTGCTTGCCGTAGCGGATGGCAGGGCCGTAGTCCTGCTCTCACGAAACAGGGAGCAGACCCGTGGGAACACACCTGTGACGCAACGTCTGAATCGTCAACCGCCTGCAGTGCGGGCAGGACGTATCCACAACTTCTGAACCAGAGTACTGGAAGCAGACATCGTGTCCGTCCCCCTCCTCGATGAGTGTGTTGCACCCATGAGAACAGCGGGACATACCACGCTGGAAAAATTTGCTCTTTTAGAGAAAAAAAACTCAAACACTTCTGGAACTGGCGAGAAGCCCAGAGGAAGTCGCTGCAGGAAGGGACAGTCCGCTGCACCACGTCATACGATTCCAGCAGTAATTCGATATAGAGTTTGAAGTCTCGAAGTCGATCAGTGTGAAGGCTCCGAAGAACAAAAGGTAAATGAATGCAGCATTTCCGTCTCCCTTTTATACCCAGATATCTGGTGGCGGAGTCCGGCATGCAAATTTCATTCGCCAATTTCATTGGCCTTTTCTAAACTAGTCAGAAGTTGATAGGTTCTCAAGAGCAAACCCCATCTGTCGGCTAGAGAAACAAGGCCGCCGCCTGTGAGGCCGAAGGCAGGGGCTTTTCCACCTTTCAAGAAAGCTCTTGGACCCCCTACCTACCCACTGGTAGGTTACAATTTCATGGTAGCGCTCACGGCTGACACGCCCAGGCCAGTCACCGTCGCTTCGCTAGAGATTGTGACAGGGCACAGTTTTGTGCCGTTTTCCATAGGAACCCCATCTGTCGGCTCGACAAAACATTGAGAGACCGACAGAAAGGGAACCTCTGTTCCCTGATGGAGGGAACGAGACGTTGTGCCGAGACAGAATGGGGTTTGAACTTGAGAACCTGTCATCTCTGATCGTAAATTTAAAAGAACAATGAACGTGGCGAATAGCATGTACATGGTAATCTCCGCCCCGTGGCCCATGCATACGGGTATATAGAAAGATGGCGTGCCCATTCATTCAGCTTTTGAACCTGGAAGGCGTCTCCCAGTCTCTGGAGCAGACGGCAAAGTGTTGTGGCATAAGGGACACAAAGTCTCATTCCATAAACCAGAGAACAGAGGTTACCATCGTAACCGAGACATTCTCTTTCAGTCAGTCTCTCAACATTGTGTTGAGACAGAATGGGGTGCCCATACAAAATGCCACGGGGCTGAGCTGCGTTACAAACTCTAGTGAGCGACACTGACTGGCCTGGGCGTGTCACAGGTGAATGCTTCTGCGAAGTCGCAACCTTCCAGTGTGTATAGTAAGGCATCACCTTGAGCATATCGAAAGATAAGTGTCAAGGATTAGGACAGAACCCAAGCGCAGGCAGACACGGGGTATCAAAGAGACTTTAATAAACATAGCAAAAACCCACAATGGGGCAAAACAGAGAATCTTAATACAAAAACAAACAAAAACTTCCCACAAGAGGGACAAAACAAACTAGGTGAAAATCCAAATAATAATCTAGAACGGGAACAGGGAAAAGTCCAAACTAGAACACAATCTTTCTCAGGAGACACGGACAAGGCAATCGGGTTAACAAACAAATGCACAATGACCCGACGCGGGACAGAGGCAACTGGGACAAGATATAGGGGAACACTAACAAGGGATAATTACACAGGGCTAGTGATAATCAGGTGACGGGACACAAACACTAATGGGAATAGGCTGGACAGGTGAGATGGATGAAACACTAATGGGAAGTAAACGGAGAAACAAGGGGGCGGGGCTAGAAGACGTGACACCGGAGAAAGAGCATGGCATTACAAAAATCAATACAATGCCATGCCCTTTTCTCCACATAAAACACATGGGTCTGACATGATCCTGCCACAAGACCTGAAAACCAAGACAAGGAGAGGCAGAATCATGACAATAAGAGTGTGGGGCCCCAACACAGGGAGCACAGTTGAGAAATGGAGAGAGTCCACAGAAGGGAGGTCACAGGTTCACCAACAGAATCGTAGAGTGAGAAATACATCACACGGGACAACCCAAGAGGGGGAATTCACTCTGTATGGAGCACTAGCTCAGGTATAGTCGTTTACCTGGACCAGGGATAACTCTACAAATACCTGGCTTTGGTAATCGGGCCACTCCGCCCGGCCTGTTACCAGAGGAAGTGCATAGTGATGGATGGAGTGCCTATATTTCACCCCAGTGGGGGAAGTAGGGAAGCTTACTCACCTGAAGAGGAGAGAAGATGCTTAACCAGGCGCACACCCAGCCAGCCAGCCTAAGTAGTGCACATGAATAGTGTACTAGTGTTTGCAAGAGCCTTTTTAAAATGCATGTTCTGCCTCTGTTAGAGGCTTTGTTAAATACATGTACATGTTTGCATTTATATTTATCTTATTTGTATAAACTGTTGTTATTTTGTGTACATGATGTTTGCCTGCTGATATTATGTAAGTTTCTGTTCATGGACCATTATTTTTACATGCTTCTAAGGATGGTATATGTTGTATATATTAGAATTTAAGTTAATAGGGATGGGTTAGGATATAGGGCGTTATTGCAATATTTAAAGAACACAGGATTAGAATTTAAATGTTAACGGATGGATTTGGGTAGCGAGTAGTGGTTTGCATGCAGAAGGAGTCAGGGATGTTAGTGTAAGTTGGAGGAGCTGAACACGCAGCACCAGCTGATAACTGAGCCCCGATGAATCTGTGTGTATGGTTTTTTTAAGGAAGGATACACAAGATTTGAATTAAAAGATAGAAGAACAGTGGTAACCGGAAGTAACAATTGCATGGCAAAGTGAATGCTCTACATATATTTGTATTGCATCTGAGTACAACCCTGTCGAAAGCAATGGTTGTAAATTAATTTATATAATCCATCTGTCTAGTATGTATAACATATTTTCAGTTTAAATGTGAAATAATCACGATGTTTATGTTATTAGCATAACATAGTATTATATGTCTAGTATATTGTTAGATTTAATTTCCGCATAAATAAATACAAGCCCACAAAATCAAGAATTGTGAAGTGTTAAGCTCACTTTACATTACTGGCTATAGGGTAGAAGGAAGGGATGCCTTCTGGCTATTATTGTGTAATTTCTGAGCACAAACAGGATATATTTTACATGTTTTACATGTATTGAGCACTGTTATTCTCCACAGTTATAAATGCACTTGATAAAATACCTAAAAAGTATTAAGAAGTATCCATAGGAACATTAGTATATAGATGGGTTGATCTGAAATCACATTTCTCAACTCATTTAATAAGTATGATTACATATAAGTAGGTTTATGATAATGATTTGATTATTTGAAGAAGAATTGATGATTTAATGACACAATCTGTACCTGTAACCAATGATTGTTCATATAAATGCACTTAATGTCACTTTAAGCATGTTTAAAGCACATTTGAGCACAATGTAACAAGGTAAAATCCAGTGATGTTTTTAGAGGCCTAAAGTTTGAAGCATGTTGTGCTCTCTCTGAAACCTGGGGATTTTCCACTGTATAAAAGTAACCATGATTACGCACGTACGCCAAGGTGTGTTTGGTGGTCTCGTATGGAAACCATGGCTTGTTTGGTGGTCTCATGTAGTAACCATTGTATGCAAATTATTTTAAAAATGATGTAATAACCAGCGTACCACCATTAGATACGTACCTTGTTGCCTGGGACTTATTGGTGGCAGACAATTAACAATTGGTTAATAAAAATAAGAGATAACAGGAAAGTACCTGATTGGTTTTTAGAAGAGACCACCTTTCAGAAGTTTTACTATAATTGTAGACTGGAAAACACTTGGTTTTTAGATGACTTGGAACATCTCACTTTGTTTGGCTCGAGCAAATAAAGTTAACTCCTTGACACCCGGACCTTTGTCTGAGAGATTTTTTGAACTACAAGACTGATATTTTTCCACAACATATTATAGTGCCGTGACCCGGATTGGAAAGAGACGGAAGACATCAGGTGGCTGCCTGGGATGGAGCATCCGGCTTACTGCACAGATCAAGAGAAGGTGAGCATATTTTTGCTTTATAATTAAAATTGTTAAAGAGTATTATCTGTGCAGTTTGCCGGAGGTGAGTTTTGGTTAGCACTGATGTCTATAAAGAGTCTCTCCTAAAAAGAAACCAAAATTGATTTATTAAATATGCAGGAGGGTCCCGGATCTCAACGAAGAGTATGAATGAGAATGGATGAATGATTGCAGTAAAAGAACTGCCTGTAGATGTAGCTTAAGAGATATAGATTACGCAGAGAGGAATGCGTGCCTGAGAGGAAAAGGCAGTCTCGAGATTGAGACATTATTTATTACGCAGAGATGAATTGCGTTAAGAGATATTATTTATTACGCAGAGAGGAATGCGTGCCTGAGAGGAAAGGCAGTCTCGAGATTGAGATATTATTTATTACGCAGAGAGGTAATAGATATAGAATACAGTTTTTTTCAACTGCTTACACACAAAATGTTTACTTGTCACACAATTTCTGAAACCTGACACTCAAACACCAGAACCACACACCAAATCGGCAAAACCATACACTAATTCTCGACCTTTGACTCAGTTTTCAGTTTCATAAAACACTTTTTGCAAAACACAACACACAATTCTCTATGTAACACACAAAAATCTTACAGGAAGTATATTGATTTCCTTTTTCAAACACAACCAATCAAAATGCCACACTAATTCCTCAGTGCCTCACACTAACTCCTCACATGTGCAAACACACATTGCTTTACTTAACACCAACCAATCATGACTTTAGAAGAGGCCTATAAATAGGCCAAGGGTCAAGTTATAGGTTTTGAACAATGGATGCGAACAATGTAGACAGAGTAAGTGGAGTTGGAGGGAGAGCCAGAGGACGAGGCAGAGTTCAAATTAGAGGACGAGTCGGAAGAAGAAGCAGAAGAGGAGGAAGACGAGGAACAAGAAGTGTGGTCTCGAATGAGATCAGGGCTACAGTCCATTGATGATGTGATAAACCACGGTTTACTGTAACAACAAGAGAGGCTGTACAGAGAGTCCAGCCCAATTTGAGTCGATTTACAATGGCAGGTATAATTTGAACTTTTAGAAATGAGAACAGGTATGTAACAATCTACTGTTATGTACACATGATCTAATGTACACAAACAGTAGTCTATAATACATATACAGTGTTTTACAGTAGTACCCTTGCATTCATTTACTATGGTGCACTGCATTGGTCACAGTCTGGTGAGGTATCACACTGTACAGCAGTACAGCCAACTGTAAGAAGACATTCTGACCATATTGTATAAAATAGTATATTATGTTACAGTTTATGGCACACACTCACACTGTTCCTGAATCTTCTACAGAGTGGAAAGGCGAAGGTTTCATGGTGGGTGAGGTCACATGTTCACTGAAGAGCAAGAGACGGCTATCGTGAATTTGGTTTTGGCCAATAATGCTTTTAGAATTCGTGAAATATACGCAACCATATGCTTACTGTAATGATGCCACAATTTTTGCGAACATAAATGCTGTGAGTCCCTCAACAATACATTGTGTCCTCCAGGATTTTTTTTTCCGTACCGTGTACAGTAATACTGTATTCACAACCAGCAAAAACATAAATAAACACAAGAAATAAAAAGTTTGGCTTTTGTTTTAACAGTGAATTTTAAACATCTCTCTGCCAATTTCTTTCAATCTTGTACAGAAATGTATAGAGGAGCTCATGAACTAAGAGCTTTAGGTTTTGAATAACTGTGTGTACATGATATATCCCAAAATATAACATTACAGTAAAAGTGTTTGCAACAGAAGACAAATGTTTGCTTTTGAAATGTGTTTGTGATATTTTTAATGTAGTGCTTCATTTTGAAAGAGATGTGAGGCATTTTGCATTTTGTGTGTGCAATTCTTGAATTTGTGTGTAAAGTTTTGAAAAAAAGAGGCAGCTTTTTGAAAATGTGTGTAAGCAGTTGAAAAAAACTGTAAAACCCGGGTCTTGTCTGTCTATACTGTCTGTGTAACGTTTTGTGTATCCAGCCTAGCTGGAGAACTTGTAAGGGAGTGGATTGTTGGCCACTTTCCCAGAAAGCGTGTGTGAGTGTTTAACCAGGCGTGAAGGAGCACAGAGGAACAATGGGAGATTTTTGGTAGCAAATACAAGTTGCTTATCCTCTAAAAATGATATTTTTTTCTGAAAGAAATGAGTTTCAAAATTGTTTTGAGAAAGTTTTTTGAGTGTTTTTTGCATTGAATAAAAGATTGCATTATGGAAAATATTCAAAAGACTGATATTGCATGTTGAAACATAGTGACCACAGTAAAAAAAAAAAAAGGGTGTATATGGGACGACCAGGGCATTGCCTTGCGAGAGCTCATATAGGACAAACGCCCAGAAAAAGATGTTGATATATTAGGGACGATCACGGCTGAAAGGCTGTGTGAGAGCCAACACAGTAACAAATCACCCATGGTCACAATACGATGCATGTACTTTTAAGTCAACGCATACTAGAACCTTTTTTTCTAAGGCATATTGGCTTAAAGAGGATACGATAGCTGATTTTTCTTTTAAACATAAGAGTAGTTTTAAGTTCATTTTTTAAACTTCTTTAGTGATTCCGACTATAAGTCATTATTTAGTTTATTGTTTTAAGGCTTGTTTCTTAGCATTGGTTTTATAAGATTAATTATTCCAGCCTCATGCTTTGAGACCTCTCCTCTCCAAAAGCAACCCTATTTTTTGCTGTTTTATTTTTTAGATCATTTCAGTATGTTGAGTTTTAAATAGTGAAGTTTTGAGATTTTTCTTTTCTTTTTTTTTACTATATTGGATCATTGATTTTAACTTTGGAGTTTTTAAAGACTTTTATTTTATTATTTTTATTATTTCAGCCACATGAGTTTTGAAGTTTTTTGAAACTTTTATTTTATTTTATTATTTCGGTATATTAAAGCTTATTGACCTTTCAAGTTTGAAGTCAAAACCCTGTTTAGTTGATTATTGAATTATTGTTTTACATTATGGAAATGTTGACTTATAGCTTTGAAGCTTTTTAAAACTCTTATTTCTATGGTTTCAGTTTATTGAGTTACAAATTTTTAACTATGATATTTTGACTTTGATGTGGCTCTATCTCAACTTAGTGAAATAACGATTTTTAGTTTGTTATTCTGAGATTTTTATTTCTTGACTTTATTTTTATTTCAGTTTATTCAATTATCAACTTTGAAGTTTTAAAATTTTCTTTTCATTATAGATAATGAAAGATTGATTGTTTAAAGATTTATGATTTTGAAAATATGATTCTCATTATTGATATTATAATCATAAACTAGTATTTGAGTTTCATGTTTAAGACTTATTTCCCCATTAGTGATTTATGCCTTATCTTGTTTTGTTTCAGTTCACTGAATTACCATTTGCATGGCTGAAGAGGCGCCAGGTCTCGCTTATGAGAGAAGCATAGCCATTCAGGCTAAAATACAGACCATATGAAGAGTTCTGTCAGAAACTAAGGGAATTAGAAATCACTTTTGGGAGGAAGCGACATACATTGATGCAGAAGGGGTAGAACAAATTCTAACAGAAGAAAGAAAAGACTGGTACCTGAACCAACTGACAGAGATTCGCAATTTAGACCCAGCCCAGTGGGAGTGGCCTTACATTAAGTGGGGGGAGATTGTACAGAGCTGCTGTAGAGTTGGAGTGTTGAAACAATACCTGAACGAAGTCTGCACATACCAAAGTAACAAACCTAACAATCCCCCAGGCCTGACGGCAAGAACATCACTTATTCAAAGAATTCCCATAGATAGACTGGTAGGCTCTTATTTTGACAGAGGACAGGTCCAGGGGTTTCCATTGGGACAGGGACACACTGGATGGCTAATTAGCCACCCTGAGCTGAGAGTCTTTGCAGAAACTCGATATGTAAACTGGACAAGCAGAGTATTGTGTAATTGCAATGAATTTGGAGGAGTGGTTCCTCAACAGTTTGTGGCAGTGACTTTGAAAAAATTAACAATGGAGATAGCCCCAGAAAACTCCAGAGCTTGGTTTGCATCATCTTATTAAACAATGTTTTAATAAACAAATGAATTAAAATTTGAAATCTCTGTACTTTTTTGAAAAATTGTTGAAAATACATTGCTTTAACTATGTCATCCACTCCTGTAGATCTGTTGGGATCCAGATACCCAGTATGTAAAGACTCAATAGAAAAAACATCTAAAAAATGGGCTGCGAGAACCAAAAATTTATGAACCATATGGCCAGAAAGTGGTACTTTTGATGTGACAGTGTGTGAGGAGATGGAGGGATTAATTAAGAATTATAAACCAAGAGATAAAACTAAGAAGCGTGAAGAAAAGAATTGAACAGGAAGTATGAAACCTGTTCAAAAATGAAGGAATTAATTTCCTGAAAAATATGAGAAAAATTAGAGAGGTGTTGAATAAAGATGGTGAAAATGAAGAAAAAATGTGAGAAAATGACTCCGCCACCTCCCTACGAACCCCCCAGAAGCCAAAAGCAAACACCAAAACAAATGCCATTGGTAGCATTATCAGGAGATGTCTCAATAGAGGGACTGGTAGAGTTAGATCCCGAACCAGAAAGTAGTCTTAGGAAAAAACTCCTCTCAAAAGCAGAAAAAAGTAAGGGAGGCAGGGCCAATCAAAAATCCCCAGTCTGTGAGAAAAAGCAATCAGATAGAGCAGAAGAAGACACTATACATTGTCCTGGTCCTTATAAACCTTATAAACGTCTGGAAGAAGCATTAGAAGAATTATCAAAAACTCATGAAGAAATTTACGATAATGCAACAGACCTTTTGAGAGAGATACATTCTGAATCTTCTAATGCTCTGAGAGATGTTTCAGGCAGCAGCTCCCAAGAAGAGAGCGATGAAGAAGATCGCACCTCTGAAACCAGCAGTGGAAAAAGACGCCAAGATAAGACACAACACACACCAGTCAACAAAGAGATCACATCAGAAGCAACCTTAAAGGCCCTCTAGAAAGGAAAACTAAAGTTTGTAACGGGCAAACTATATCTATATATATAACTATATAAGAAAAACTAACAGCATGATTCACATCCCCAGGGAGGAGCTACAGGAACACCTGAGGGCTGGGGAAGGAAAACAATGCCCAATTCTGATAAATGGAGACAAGCGCACTATGTGCCGTGGGCTTCTCAAGATCTGGATGGACTAGTTGCTCGCCTGCCTGACCTACATGAAGGAGCCGGCAAATGGATCTTACGAGTAGAGGAGGAGTCGACAGGAAAACTACTGGCATTGGGAGACGTCAAAGCACTCCTAGCCAAATGTGTGGGAAGCTCCAAGATGAATGAACTCTTAAGGGCAGCTGATGTCCCAGCAATAGATACACCAATCCGGGATGGAGACTCGTTTGACAGATATAGGAGGCTGATGTGGCAGGAATTGAGGAAGGAATTTCCCAACCGCATTGATCCTCGAACACTCAAGGGAGAACAGATGGGAGAGGATGAGAACCCAGACACCTACGTACAAAGACAGCTAAGAAAATGGAAGCAAGAACTGGAAAGAGATCCTGAAGTGGACCTGGTGATGGCAGCGCTGTTCAGAAATGCCATGATTGACTCTATGCCACCTCCGGTAAAAGCAAGATTGGAGGATGTAGTGGGTCTGAACTCAGTCACACAAGGAGTTCTGTGATCATGTGACCCATGCTGTAGAGCAGTACAGAAAGAGCGAGCAGAAACTGAAAAATCAAGAGAAAGAACTTCAAAGAAAGCTGGTACAGCTGCAGCTTGAAGAACTGGCCAGAAAGAAGAAGACGCAAGCCGTGGTCAAAGACAAAGAAAAAGACAAAGACAAAGAAGAAGACTATGTAGCAATGATGGCTCCAGTAAATGCTCCAGCACTTATGACACAGCAATCTGGCATAGGAGCCACTGCACAACAAGCACCCGGAAGTGGACCACAACAGCCAGCGCCTATTGTCATCTACGTAAAGTCTGAACAGCAAAACAGATTTGGGCCAAGGCCTATGCAAAGAGGACAAGGAAGACCGAACCAGGGAAGATACCCATGCGGGCAACCAGGACACAACAGAAGGGATTGTCCTACTAACCCTTGGAACACAGACCAGCAACAAGGTTCTCGATGGCAGGCAAACCGCCAACAGCAAACACAATGGCAGGGTCAAGGACAACAAGGACAACAAGAACAACAAGAACAACAAGGACCTCATTGGCAAGAACAGCAGAATCAACCCTGGCAGAATCAAAAGTAGCAGGGACCGGTCAATCCATGGCGAGGTCCAGATGTTGGCTACTAGGGCTGCCCAGAAGATCCTACTGGGAGGGGTCAGCATCCAATGATAACGGAGAATGCTGATACAGAACCTATGCTGCAGGTTAAGATTGAAGGCAAGATCACACCAATGATGATAGACACTGGAGCAACATACACATGTATAAATTCAGAATATGCCTCACACCTCCCAATGTCTGGAAAATTCACAATGAC